>NW_022987561.1:797215-947966 GCF_902827165.1 Trematomus bernacchii
AGAGAGAGAGAGAGAGATGCAAATCTGACAGTTCAATCAAACCGCGTTTATGCTGGGAGAGACATACCGCAGGTCATTTCCTCATATTCCAAAAAAATGGAGGAGAACTTAATTATAGCGGTAGGGAATCACCCGGAGAGAGAGAGAGAGACGCAAACGCATTGACTTCCAATGACTTCCGTGTTAAAAAGTATAACATATTTTTGAAAAGGCTGAATAGTTTGCTATTTGAATAGTTCCTGCAGCTGAAATTAGGCTGAAGGAGTTAAATAAAGACATTAAATGTAAGTAGTAGTGGTGAATGAATGTTTACAAACACCTGTGTGTGTAAACCCAGAGATGAAAGGTTACCATGATGACGATTTTCCAACTGCAGCACTGAGTCCTATTAAGAATGCATTGAGGATTATATCTGACAATTTTGCCACCTGTTAAAAAAACTATGGCTCCTATCAAAAAATGACCAGACCGTGAGCATCAGGGAACCCCAATGAACTGATATATGTTGTTTTCTTTGGTTTTGCGTGTAAACTGTGGAGATGGGAGCAGTTTGTCTAAAGTGTACTTCTCTCTGTTCTGAAGAAAGTTCCGGAAAGATTTAACATGGGAATCAATTGGGAGCTAGCTGGACTTTTTGTCTCTTCATGCCCTCAAGAGGCATTTTGATTAATATTTCTTCTTAATTTTTTTTAATTTTCCAACCTAGGAGAGGTTTTCCTACGTTTTTCATGAAAAAATATGTCTGAGGAGTGTAGGGTTTGGGAAATATGGCGGCAAGTTTAAAACATTTTTTGGGGAGCACTGCTGCACTCTGTTTTGAGATCAAAGCACTCTAGACTTAACGAGCTGCTCCATCCACACTAATGTTAAAATCTGAAGAAAGCCTCTTTACCAAGCTCCAAACAAAGTTAATTATCTCAAGAAGTGTAAAAGATATGAAGAATCTGAATAACAAGTTTTATCGCTGAAGGTATTGTGATCATTTGAAAGTTGGAATGAAGTGTCTAGCTGAAATTATGTGGAAGAAGAAGCATTTGGCGCAAAGTGTAGGAAAAGAGGATTTGAAGGCATCTCCCATTGACTTCAATGTTAAAAAAAAGAGTTTAAAAAGCTGAATATTTCAAAAAGTATAAAATATTTTTAAAAGGTTGAAGGTTTCCCATCGATTCCTGAACAGGCTGAATAGTTTGATATTTGAATGGTTTCTGTAGCTGAAAATAAGCTGAAGCTATGGAGAGCCAAAGTATTGGCTGAAATAATAATAATAAGCGGAAAGAATAAAGATTTGAAGTACTATAGTGGAATGCTGTGGCACAGCATTCGCACTAAATATATGTTTGTCTGTAGAACTAGAACAATATCATAAGAAGAGTCATCGTAATCTATTCAACGCTAATTTAATTTCCAATGTTTTCAGTGTTTGGAGGCACGATGTCCAGGATGTACCGCTTCCCCTCGACTGATGGGAACCACCTCCGGGTGCTGGAGCAAATGGCAGAGAGCATCCTCTCGTTAAACATCCCCCGACAGTTTGTCAAACTGCTGCTGGAGGAGGACGCAGCCAGGTACTAACACACATTTACATTTCTAAACAATTAACTAAGGGCTACGTGGTTGCCATCACCAGAAAAACAAAGGCAAGTTTATTTATAGAGCACATTTCAAAAACAAGGTGCTTTACAATAAAGCCTTTGACACAGTGCAACAGAAACACATTCTAAGATGACCCTTAGATGCATAAGTGGGTATTTTTTGACCCGATGAGGTGGTTTTCTTAGAGTATCTTTGTAATTACATTTTTTTATCATTTCATATTCCAGCTATTCCTCAAAAAACATGTTTTGGATATCATGCCATTTTAAATTTAAATTGTATACATTTTAAGAAATTGTAGTTTTTGTATTACTACCCCAAGCTTCCATAAGTGGGTCAAAAATAACCCGCATGCATTTTCTATGGGATCCTATGGGAACCTTTGATTCTTATCACCTGTGGCTGTCAGGAATACATTCACTGTAGACCACACAGACTACATCACAAGTGACACCTCTCAGGAAGATTATTTTACACAGCAAGATCTGATACCTGTCAGTATAATCATAATAATAATAATACATTATATTTGTATAGGGCTTTTCAAGGACTCAAAATTGCTTTACAATATAAGGGAAGGTTAGGGTGGGGGGTATGGGACTATCAAACTTGATCAACCGGCATGGATTGATTGGGGGTGGGCTATGAGTAGAAGAGATGAGTTTTGAAAAGGGACTGGAATACTGTGAGGGTCTCAGAATAGCGGAGATCTTTGCATCAATATGTTCAAAACGTTTTTTTTTCAAAATGTAAAAAAAAATTCTAAAATTATAAATAGTGAAAAATTAAATATAAAATATTTCTAGTGTGAACCAAAATATAATACTAAATATTATACAAGTGATTTTTCTTAACAAAAATGGCATAAAAATACATATTATTCTAATACGGGTCCTTTTTGACCCACTTATGGAAGAGTGTAGGGTCCAGTCACTCGGGCATCTAAGGGTTAACAACATTCAAAAGTCATTCAAAAGCCAATAAAATAAAAAACAAGCTAAAAATGAATAAAACGGGTAGAAAATACCAGAAAGGGTTTCAGTACAGTGAAAGATATGATTTGATATAAAACATTCCTTAGTGTTGATTTTATAAAGAGGTAATAATAATAATTCCTTATATTTATTATAGCGCTTTACAAATACACATTACACACATATCAGACATGTAACGGTCATGTACTGTGGACCATACCCACAGGAGCAAATTCAGGTGAAGTGTCTTGCCCAAGGACACAACGGCTTTACAGACGCAGCGGCGGGTTTCGAACTGGTGCAACAGACCTGCAGTTTTCTTAGAGTTTGTTCCAAATATATAAACTCTAACTGAAAAGCAGAAACAATCCAGAAAAGCCAGAGAAGATCTGTCATTTTTGCTTGAAAAATCTAAAAGAGTCATTTGAAATGCATCTTCAGAAGTCTCATATGACTTGCTCTGCAGGGTGTGTGAGCTGGAGGAGCTGGGAGAGCTGTCCCCCTGCTGGGAGAATCTTCGGAGACAGATTGTCTCTCAGTACCAGTCCATAATACTCGCGTACCAGGAAACACTGTCGGACCTCAACAACTACAGAGGTTAGGTTACTTCTTCGTAGCCTTTGATAAAACAGTAATATCATTTTAAAACAAGCTACAGCTATTTCCCTGGTCTGTTCGCCACATATCATTAATTTTCCATGCTCTTGTTTTTGTGTGTACCCATCCTTTGTTGTCTACGTCAGGTCCATCGTTCAAAGCCAGCAACCTGAAGGCAGAGAGGAAGCTCGAGTTCATGCCAACCAACCTCCACGTTCAGAGGATGAGGGTGCAGGATCAGCTGGGCTTCGGTGAGACCTAAATCCCCCATGATAACATGGAGAAGCAAATCTAAAAACCAGCATCACAATACATAAATCACAACCTTATCTATTGCTTAGCAGGTTCACACCTACAATGCATTTAATTTGGTGATTCATTTAGTATTTATGTCTTTATTCATATACCAATGTGTAAATTGTATTTCACACATTTTCATATTAACAGTTTTGAATGTCATATGTTTTTGTATAATGTGCACATTTGTACTTCCTATATTTGTATTCTATTTATTTATTTTAGCTTTAAATGCAGATTTGTACTTAACTTCCTATGTTTGTGTTAACATTTTTACTCTATCTATTTATTTGATTGCATATTTTTTACTATTTCATGTTTTTTTTTATTGTACATTTTTACTTTGGCTTCCTATGCTTATATTGTTATTCCATTTTCTGTTTATATTTGTATTTTTACTTTACAGTGCAACTGTCTTAATACTAAATAAATAAAAAGAGCAATTTTTACACAAAATAAATGACTACATATTTATTTAAGATATTAATAAAACCTAATTTCCTCTCCAGAACACACGTACGATGTGATAACGATCGGAGCGCCGGCGGCTCACTGCCAGGGTTTTAAAAACAGCGGTTTGAGGAAACTCGTCCAGAAGTTTGAGGAGGCCAAGAAACAGTAAGTTCGGGGGGAAAGAGTTAAAAATGTACCAATATTGAACATTTATTAGAAAAATAAAGCTCATTTACATGTTATTTTTCCCCTTAATCGCAATGATTTCCTCTTATTCTCTTCTTTTACTTAAATGTTTTCAAATTTTAAAAACATTTGCTCCATAATGAATTATTTTGTGTGGATGATGTATCTTTTTTTGATTTGACTACCCTGAAGTCTTCTTTACATTAAAACAAAAAAACCCACAAATACATTTTTTCTTTAACTATTGCATTATTCATTTCTTTGGCTTCCTCTTAATTTTCTTTTTGTTACTTTTTATTGATCAGCGTATATGAGGAGGAATGGTGAGTTGTTGCATTGCTTTGCTTGTTCTCATTTGTTTGTACACCGTTTGTTTCTCACTGCTTTGCACCAACACAACAAACACATTCACTGTATATGTAACAAAGTTTCATAATTGTCAAACCTTTTGGAGGAACTGTCGGTAGGTTTAAACTGAATGAATGTGATCTGCACATAATAATGTCACGTGATGTATTTGGCATTAACAGTATTTAAAGTAGCTTCAATGTATGTTGCAATGCACACTGAGACATTTTGTAACACAGGACACAAAGTTTGTTGAAAGAACGCTCATTTTATAAATTCAGAAAACATAAAGCCAATATCAAAGCTATTAATACAAATGGTTTATCTGAATTTATAAATTGAAAGGAATCACCCCTAGTCTCGTTTATTGCAATGTAATGTCTCTGTGTTTATCTTACTTAAGCCGTTGGTAACCATAGGCATGTGCATGCTAATGCTATGTTGTTAGTTTAAAGGCCATTTGTTTTAGTCAACAGTCCACTTTTTACAGTTTATATCGGAGAGGGTCATCAGCATACTTGGCCATTCTGCTAAAAAACATGTGTCTTTGTTTCTTAAGCAGCGCCCTCTCCAGCTCGCAATCCATCGTCTACATTCCCCAGGACATAGTCAGAGCCAAAGAGATCATCGCCCACATCAACACGCTGAAGACGCAGGTCAGCTACTACGCAGAGAGGCTGTCCCGAGCCGCAAAAGACCGATCTGCCAGCGGACTGCAGAGGACGCTCGCTATTCTGGCTGATAAGGTACTTTACAACATCTGTCATTCATGAGCACTTAAAGGAACACTTAAACATCATCAATATCACTCGCCTTGTGGTGCCATCTATTGCCATTATATTGCCTTTCCCAATCAGACACGTCAGTTGGTGACCGTCTGCGACTGTAAGCTGCTGGCTTCAGCCATTCAGGCCCTGAACGCAGCGCGGCCCGAGTACATCGCCTCCAAAGCGTCTCCCTCCGCCGACTCGGAACAAGTAGTCCTGCGCAACGACCAGGACACGCTGCTCGCCAAGTGGAGTGGCAGCAACAGCCGCTCCTCGCTGCACGTGGACTGGCATGAAGAGGAGTGGGTGAGTTCATTAGGAATTACCACAACCAAAGGATTTATTTGTATATATTATTCACATAACAGTCACTTAATGAGTATCTTCATTTGTCAATGCACAAGAACATGCATATATTAATTTTTTTCATCCAATATTCATGTATTGGGTTTAAAAAGATGTATTGTAAACGACTTTTATAACACAAAAAGAAAGTATGAACTATGAAACATAGTTGTAAATGTGACATCATTAGTTCAAATCACCGATGTTTTGCCCAGGTAGCCGGAGACAAGAGTTAGTAGTTATGTAATCGAGCTCCAAGCTTGCATTACATACAATCTTTGTCCAGCAAAAATTGAGACGTGCTCCGTGATTTGCATAATGATGTGATTCATCTCATCGCTCATGCATCTTCTATCCCCTCTAGCGCTGTTCTTCTCCCTGGTGTAATTACTCCATTAGCCTTTCTTGCACAGCTCTGAAAAATGGATGACGATGCTTCTTGTCCGTCCCGTTTCAGGAGAAAGTTTGGGTGAATGTGGATAAATCTCTGGAGTGCATCATCCAGCGCGTGGACAAGCTGCTGCAGAAGGAGAGGAGGCCGAGCGTCGGCAGTCAGGACTGTACACACACTGAGCTGCAGGCTGGGGCCAGCAAGAAAGGTAACGCACACCCTCAATGTCCTTTTTCTATTTGTGTAGTAATTCAGCTTCTAGGCTGAAAAATATTTTGCATGGTTTTATATGACAATCTTATCCTTATAGGTTAAATCTCTCTCTTTTTTTGAAGATTTCTTTGCTTTATGGTTTGATTATGCAACAAAAAGTATATTTAAAAATAAATTCTGATTAGCAATGCATCACTTTTTTATGCAAGCCAAACTATTCTCTAAAGTCATTGAAGTTTGTATTTTATTCGCATTTGTTTTATTTTGCTTGCTCAATAATATGTTTTATTTGTAATAATGTGTTTAACATTAAGTAAATCAAGTAAGTAAAAAATAACAAAATAGCTCAAAGATGAATTAAACAACACATTATCAATTATCAAGTCTAAAAGATCAAATAAAAATGTATATTAGTGATTCACAATAATAGACTTTAAAGAGTATAAATTGACATCGATGTGTATGGCTGTGAAAAGATGAAGGAAAAAGAGCTTTCTGGATCAACCCAGGAAGTTTATCAGAGGAATCTCCTTCATTACCATCTTCATCATCCTCATCATCACCTCCACGATCATCACCTCCACCAACCTCCTCCTCTCTGCCCGCCCTCTCCTCTGCACAAGACTCCTGTAGGTTTATTTCATCTCTTATTAACATTTTTAGTTTTTCTTCCTTTGTCAAACACTTTTTCATTTCAGGATTCTTAAATACATTTTCTTTACTTACGGGTATTTCTCTAGTTATTCATCTGTTAGCTATCATGAGAGAAAACTGTCAAATGTGAAGTTGAAGTTTGTGTGCAGTCTTTGTTGTTGTCTCATTGGTTTGTCCACACTGTTGCAGCATCTCTGTAGCTTTAAGCAGAAAGTGTTTCCTCTCTAGCTTTGCTTCTGTTAGTGCTGCTCCATGCGGTTATATCTGAGATATTGTGCTTACTCTACATGTTGTACTGAACCAGGGTCACATCTCTATCCAGACTTTCACTTCAAAATGGTGCTGGCTATTGAATAAGCAGAGATGGATAAGGTATTCAGGTCCTTTTTTTAAGGATGGCAACTGATACCACTGTAAAGTCAAGTATAGTTGTATAGATCTCTGACCCTGGTTTGGAGGTGTGTGTGTGTGTGTGTGTCTCTGCTGCCCTGTTGGCTCGCGGTGCAGCTAATCATGCATGTTGCACCTCCGTCCCCAGATGGAACACCCTGTGCGGAGGAGGCGTACCCAGGTAAGAGCTGCTGTCCGTGCCATGCTTCTCTGCGCCTTTACCCACTCTCCAAGACTGGTTCAATATTTGAGTATCATGTCGGATTAGGGCATTGTCATTTTTCTTCTTGAGTTGGTCTTGTTAATATGTTTTTATCAGGTATTTTCAAAATCAATGCCAATCAAATGTTATTGTTTGATTGCTGTACATGCAGCTACTTAATTGTTATGGTAATACCATTTTTTATACAACTTAAGATCCTGGTTTAGCTTTACCATGTTCCCATCACACAAATCAAATAAGGCATTCTACCCAGAAAAACCCTTGAGGATTACATGATGTAACTGCTACGAGACAACACACTTATTGGGGTATATTAGGAAGAAACTACATTATTTTCTGTTGGAAAAAGCAAAGAACTTAAGACTGGAGCTGAATAATATATTAAAGTGAGATATTTAAGTAACTACTTGACTTTTTGCTTTTTATTCCCCTTTAATTTCACTCAAATGGACTCTTCTTTTGAAATATGGTTGTGGTAGCTTGTTGTATTTGTGTGTCAATGTCCATTTGGCATATGTACGGCATTTTAATTCTCCCAGTTCCGTATAAAGAAAGAGACGAAGTGCTTCTGCTTTTCCTGTTGCTTCCCTGTTTCATTTGTTTTCTGTTTCTGTCTTAACAGCCCCTAAAAGATCTTATAAGAAACCACTTTATTTGAAATGATTCACACTTAATATCACATCTCCAATAAAGTCAGATTGCATTGTGTTTATGTTTAGTCTAACCTCTGTAATGTATTTACGCTCTCTGTGTCTGTTTCCAGGCGAGTGGAGCGAGGCGCTGTACCCGCTCCTCACCACGCTCACCGAGTGCGTCGCCATGATGAGCGACAAGGCCAAGAAGTCCATGGTGTTCCTCCTGATGCAGGACAGCGCCCCCACGATAGCCATGGACCTGTCGCTGCAGTACCGCCGCGACGTCGTCTTCTGCCAGACGGTCAGCACTAACACACACCCAAGAGATCTTACACACACACACACAGTTACCTGCTAGAACGACTCTCAGCCAGGGAATCAATGAAGAGTTCATAAATCTTTATATATTGCAAAGCTGGAGGGTGCAAATGTCACGTTTATTCATAAGCCTATGGATTACTGTAGACACTAAGAGCCAGTAAAGAAAGTGAGACAAATATAGAAGGGATTTTCTTCACCTGCAGACCCTTCACACTCCCACTCTACAGACGTTTCATTTCCCTGAGCCAACGTTAAAAAAAGAAAGTGGATTTTTGTCTAGCAACTTATTATTTTGACAGCTTCCTATTCCTGTAGTTTTGGCTCACTTACATGAACAGTTATTCTAGAATCTACAGTAAACCTGCTGAGTAAATATATGAGATCTTTGAGCCTCCTTTGTACACCAGCCGTGAGTGAGTTTGATTGAGATCCTCAAACTAATCAAGTTAAACTGATAATTACTCAATTAATTATTTAGAAGGGAAATTGTTAAAAAATAAGGAATACACTTTTTTTTTCAGCACATCACTTTCATGTTCTGTATTAAAAAAAATATAAACAGATTGCATCCTCACTTTCAAATGAAATGCATTCAAACGTAGTTCCGGTACAGTACAATGTTAAAACAGTGATACTTTATAATATTTGATAAATCTGATAGACTTCATTATTTTGTCCCAATCAGCGTTTCCGCCAGCGGGGGGGGGCGGGGGGGGGGCGTTTTGCCGTAATTTGACGTCCAAAAAATATTTTTATCGTTTAAATGACAAAAAGGAAAATGACATCCCTCTGTTGGAGGGGCAAAGGAGGCTGGTGGGATTTTTTTCGCCGCCAGCAAAGCCGGTTCCTGGGACGGAAAAAAGTGTACTGCCGGTTAGTCTTGCCGTTGGCTCTAGGCCCGAGTCTGAGTTGCCGTCATCCGATCCTCCGCCAGCATCCCCGGCCCGTGCAGGTGCCCCAGAGCCGGAGTTGTTGTCATCTAGCCTCCCAACCCATCCAGAGCCTACACCATCCGACAATGTCACTTCTACACCCGTAAGCCACGAAGAGAAACCGGTCAGCCACAACAAAAATAAGTTTGTCTGGACCTGGAAAATTAAGTTCCTGTGGTTGTGTTATAACAAAAAAAGTGATAAAATGTATTGCACACTATGTGTAAGGGAAAAAAAGCACAACGTGTTCACCACGGGGACGTCCAACTTCAGGGTGAAGACTTTAGAGATGCACATAAAGGGGGGGATCACAAAGCAGTGCTAGAGGCACAGAATTTACGAAAAAACAACGTTACGTTACTATTGTCTATTGTGTGTGTGTGTAAAGAGACAGTATATAAAAGGAACGGTGCAATTCAATCAAAAAATTGTGTGTGTGTGCATATATACGTAAAGCCATAGTATTTATAAAGCAATAGTATATATCTCCCCCCCGCTCTCGGGGTGGACGCCCTCTCAGCCCTGGTCTGGCGGAAACACTGGTCCCAATTATAGATTAATGAATAATCCAGCTGTGATGAATGCTGTAACACAAACAGCCTCCCTTTGTCTATGACCTCATGTAAATATGTGTGTGTGTGTGTTGCAGCTCACCGCTCTGATCTGCGGGTTCATTATCAAACTGAGGAACTGTCTCCGTGACAATGGATTTCTCCGACAACTCTACACCATCGGCCTGCTCGCTCAGTTTGAGTCCCTGCTCAGCACCTACGGTACACACACACACACACACACACACTTAAACACACACACCTTTCACAATAATCAGGTGTTAATGGTGACCCATGTTTGTGTTTTCAGGAGAGGAGTTGGCCATGTTGGAGGACATGAGTGTCGGCATCATGGATCTCCGCAACGTCACCTTCAAGGTAGGAAGATGTCTGATTATCACCATGACGATTTTGTAGCTGCATGGAAATAAAAAAAACAACATTTCTGCTAGACTATTCTTCTGTTGTTTTTTGCCGTAGTTTAGTGTCATATCATTTGATGTCAACTTGGATGCTTTTCTTACTTCTATTTTACTTGCCAAGAATCATTTTTTACCAGCGCTGCTATGATTAATCACTTGAGAGCTTGTGGCAACTATTTTAAGAATCAATTTATTCTCCTAAAGTTCCTAACATTTACTGAATTCAGCTTAGTTTGCAATTAATGATACGAAACTTTTGGTTTGTTCTTTAAAAAAAAATGTATTTCCATGCCTGCATGTTCCCTTCAGGTGACCCAGGCCACCGGCAGCTCCGCCCCCGACATGCTGCCGATCATCACGGGGAACCGGGACGGCTTCAATGTCCGCATCCCTTTGCCGGGGTCCATGTTCGACGCGTTGCCGCGGGAGATCCAGAGCGGCATGCTGCTGAGGGTCCAGCCCGTGCACTTCAACGTCGGCATCAACGAGCAGCAGACGCTCGCTGAGAAGTGAGTGAGGAGGGGAGGAAAGAGGGCTGAGGTTTTGTCATTTAGCAACTTTTAGCAGGATGTGGTGCTTTGAGCCATGAAGGAAACATTTTGTTTTCCTTCTGTTCAGGTTTGGAGACACATCCCTGCAGGAGGTCATCAACATGGAGAGTCTCTCCAGACTGAACTCTTACTACGAGCAGTTCAAAGAAGTGCTGCCTGAGGACTGTAAGTAATAAAGTGTGTGTGAAGTTGAGCAAATACTAACAATAACATCAAGGCAGGGAGCATCCTCTTACTTCCAGTTGGTGCAGTGGCAGAATTTTGGCTTTAAGAATGAATGACAGATAGATCCAGCAGTAGAGGTACATTTAGTTACTGACTTTTAACTAAGTCGACATCGTGCCACTTATAGATTACATTACATTTCAACCATTTTTTTAAGAGCTACAACTTTTACTGTTTTGTTTTGCAGTTTCTTTTCAAACTTTAGGGACATTTAGCTGACAATACTTCTGTGCTTTTACTCAAGAGTTTCTAAATGCAGGACTTTTACTTGTAATGGAGTACTTTAACGTTGTGGTTCTTAAGTAAAGGATCTGAATACCACTTTCTGTCGGAGCCAACAGCTATTTGTACAGATACTTTGTTCAATTTTCTCTTCTTCTTTGTTCCACATTTTTCATTTTCCATCTCCAAACCCCCCTCAGGCCTCCCCAGGTCTCGCTCTCAGACGTGTCTCCCCGAGCTGCTGAGGTTTCTGGGGCAGAACGTCCACGCCAGGAAAAACAAGAACGTAGACATCCTGTGGCAGGCTGCTGAGGTAGAGATCCTGCTTTTAAGTACATCAAATATTACTCAAAACGTATTAAAGAATTGAAAACCTCACACAATATGCTCAATATGTGATTTCTGCCACTTAGGGTCTCTCACTTAAACCTTCCCTCCCTCTCTGCCTCAGATCTGCCGCCGGCTGAACGGCGTGCGTTTCACCAGCTGCAAAAGCGCCAAAGACCGCACGGCCATGTCGGTGACTCTGGAGCAGTGCCTGATCCTGCAGCACGAGCACGGCATGGCACCGCAGGTCTTCACGCAGGCCCTCGACTGCATGCGCAGGTAGGACGCCCTCACAGTGCCTGAATGAAAAAAAACATACAACTGAAAATCATACAAGGGCAAAAAAACGTATTTTACTCTAAATATTTATTGAAAGCACTAAGGTCAAAGGAAAACAAATGTATAAAAATGAAATCCGGACACGTACGATGTTTTGCCCATGTGTGATTTTAAACAAACGTTGCCTGTTTCTTCTGTGAAGCAAACTAATCCAAAGTTGCCGGTTCATCTGAAAGAGGATACTTGAACCTTTCACATGGCAGCTTACTTCACCAAGCTCTTGTCAAACAGTTAGCTCACCTTCTTTTTGAGACAAAGGTCTGGAGGAAAGAGCTACCTAAGGGATTTCAAAGTGAGAGGATCCTCTTTGGATTGTGTGAGTGCTTCTTGCTCCGTTTGTTCTGTCTTTCCATCGTTGTCTCGTCTGTAAAGTTTCTGAGTCCCTAACAGGCTGGCAGTGTTTTTATTTATCTGTATCATCGGAGCACAGTTCTATCGGCGCCATCTTTTGTTTCCCTTCGTGCCTCCTTCTTTCCTTCCGTTCTTCCGTTACAATAAGGTGGTGTTAAAACATTTACTTTTGTCAGTGTTGGACTAAAATACTACACGAGTAAGATTAAAACCAGAAATCAAAAAATAATACAAGATTTTGTTGTATTTACGTTTTAAAGTGTACAACCGATTTCTTTACTTTTGCAACTGAGAAAAAACATCTTAAAACCACATATTTCCACAAAATATGTTATTTAAATACCTTTCCACAAAATGTTAAACAGTTTGTGGTTTCGAAAAAGACATCTACTAAAAAAAGACAGAAAAAGGAGACTTTAGGGGCACTTAAAGGAATGTATGTTCCCCAAACAGAGCTTTATTGATATTGATCCAGGAGCAGATTTTAAACTCAAGTGTTTGTATATTTCTGTCTAAAAATGTTTGTGTGTTCAGAGTGGAGTTCAATGTGACTTTGTGATATTAGAATGTAAAAGAAGATGTGATTATAAAGGCACTGTCATTCCAATACTGGCATGGTACGACATCTCTTCACCTTTTCCTCTCCTCACATCTCTCCCTGTCTCCTCCTCTTCTCCTCATCAGCCGGCGAGCATGAAAGCAGCTTTTTGATCATTATAACACTTTTATTCATGCTCTTAGGAATGATTTTGAGCTGTGACGCATGTTAGAAAAAGCTTGAAGATATACCCCCCATTATAATAAGTTCACTATGAATAAGTGCATCCTTTAAATACATTTTGAAGTGAAATCTGAACCAGATACTTACTGCATGTTAGCATTTCTCTTAAAGAAATAATCCTTCTAAAAGTGTGTTGTATTTCTTATCCGCTTGCAAACACAATAGGCGCTTTCACACCGGAGTACTTTTCCCAGTATAGTTCCGATATAGTTCAGAAATGAGCGTTCACACCAAAAAAATCCGGAACTAGAGTTTAGTTCATGAGAACCTTTTCACCCCCTTTTCAGTCGCTGCTAGAGAGCAGGTACTTTCCTGGGAGATAAAGGTTCCCATTTCTGATTGGCTGGGCGGATTGCAAACCACGCCCCGTAAAACTCCCAAAAAGTGTTGTGAAGCTGCCATTTTATTTGCTCGCATTAGCATTATTAGCATTAGCATTAGCCCAGCGCACAAACGCAGAGAGACTAACTTATGGCAACACAAAAGAAAACGTGGGAGCGGTTGAGTGATGAGGAGGTGTCGGCGTTCTGGCGATTTACTCGGAAGGAGCTGCTGGGAGTCCCAGCAGCTCCTTCTGAAGCCAGTCCCCAACTCCGGGGACTTCGGGTGGCAGTATACACTGTGAAGTTGTTTGCGGCCTGCCAGTGAACCCAAAGCAGCAGAAGAAGACGAAGTGACGTCAGCGGCTTCATTTGCCTAATCCTCCCTAAGGGACTTATTCCGGTGTGAATGCGATCTGCTCTTTAGTTCATGAGAACTAAAGAGTTCTGATGAACTAAGTTCTCATGAACTAAGTAAGGCAAAGTACTTGGTGTGAAAGCGCCTATAGTGTATATAGTTCAAATTCAAAATGTCGCATAATCCTACATTTAAAGGGTGTTTTTCTGCATATTGGTTTTCCAATTGATGCAGCCCATTCCTCTGGACACTTTTCCCTTCCTCCTTCCTCACCCCATGTCATAAAATATCTAAACATGGTGAGCCATTGCTGTTTTACTTATCTTCTTTCCTTTTTTCTGAAAGACGTGGAAACATCTTTCTTAATTTTCTCTTTTTTCTCTTTTTTTCCCCTCTCCCTCTTTGTCATGATTTGGCTCATTTTCTATTCTGGTTTGGTTTGTAATTCATTTCCACCTGTTGATTTGAATGACTTATTAACATTCTTATGTCACACCATGGAAACGGCTGTCTATCGTCTATTCTTTGTCATTGTGATTATTCGCCGGTATCACCTTTTACTTTTCCATTTCTCCACGGTGCATGCATATATACATGCCATCTTTTATTTGGGCACTTACCTCCTTCCTTTTCGCCATCTTTCATTGTCATGCTTATCTCCTCTCCTTGTTTCCTCTTTTCATTTCCTCCCTCAAACCTGCTTTTCTACTTCCTGCTCTTGCACCACCTTCCCTATCATCCAACCTTTTTGTTGCCGCTCCACACCTCCTCCCTCCTCCTCCCTGTGCCTCAGAATTGGGACGAGGGAGGGGGTGATCCAGAAGAACCTGAGCGGCTTGTTGCCGGTGCGGGACCTCCGGCTGGACCCCAGCCTACTGTACTCGCTGCCCCTGCTGGCCTTCAGCCCCAACCTGATGGTGGTGTGGATCTTTCTCAGTGTGGCCTATTTCCTCGCCAAACTCCGCTGCAGCTGAGCGTAAACACCCTCTCTCTCTCTCTGCCTGAGGAAACGTGGACATACTCCACACGGACCCCTGAGGGTGTTTCTGAAACTGTGCCACTGTCCTGTGAGTGTGTGTTAACCATACACAGTGATACTGTCCCAGCCTCACCAAGGACTTCACACCTGATGCCCCGTTTACCATCAGCAACACCACCTCTTTGGTTTTGTTTTGGTTTATGGGCACTTCCTGTTTTGTAGTTCTTCCTTTTGCTTGCAAGGTTAGCTGCATTATCATTCTCCAAAAACATCACTTTTTCTGTACGATTTCTATGCGTTTTTACACATTTTAACAGCATTTAAAGTCTATATTCAGGTAAGCAAACAGCTTCATATAATGTATACATAATGATCTAGTGTTATTCAAAGATAATCAAACACATACTGTAAGGCTGGAGTTTCCAGTTGCATCCACCCTCGGGACAATTCTTTAAAAATAGGTCAAAAATAAATGCAGCCAGCTTACTGTGAACTCAGTCAAAGTCGTAGCAAAAAAACGACTTTATTGGATCAAAACAACATCTTTAACTCTTATCATTTATATTTAAGATTTAAAAAAATAGTCCCAAACAGTTCACGTCTCACTGATACATCTGTAGGCTGTATCGCCCTCTAAAGGACAGAATGCTTTGCCTTGTTCTCCATTCTCTAACAACAAAATATACGCAAAGTGACAGTTTATATATCTGTAGGCCAGAAATGACGCCTGAATTGTGAATATGTATAGTAATATTCAGAGTATGTGTATATAAATCTTGCTTTCAGGAAAGAGTTATTGTTGATAGTAGCTAGCATAATGGGAAAATAATTCTCTTAAATCATGATCTGCTTTTATCATTGTCTTCCATGTGCTTTGGCACCTTACAAGCTAAAGACGAGGGAACAAAAGCTTTTAATTTGTGCCAAAATGAGTAAGCTTAATTTAGCTTATATATGCATACAGTATATATTTCCAGGCAGTATTTGCTTATTTTATTTATTTCAGTCTTCCTGCTTTTTATAACCGTGAAACGCTTCTACTTGCACTTTCCAGCAGATCTGTTTACATGCAGCTTTACTGTTCTGACGAATGCTATCCAAGCCTTTTATTGGGGTACAAAAAGTCATCAATTCATCCAATAAGGTGTCTATTTACCCATATATCAGAATACTGATAAATGAAGGAGTAAATTGGGATTTCTTCTAAGATTAATAAACATTTGCTAGCTTTTCACGCAAATTGACAAAGTTAAAAAATCGTTTTAATGATGAAGCTAATGTTTGATATTCAGGGGGTTACCGTGCAGGATGCTGTTCATCCTCCAGAGCATTTATTTATGTGTATCCGTTTACAAGAAACTCAAATTGCAGATATAATCGGTAGCGCATTTTCTTTTTGCACTCGAGCTGTAAGATAAACGAATGAGGAATGTATCCATGCTTGTGCCAAATGCTTTAAGTCAGGTTTTTAATGAGAGAATTCAGGTTGTAGGATTTGTGTTGTACGAAGAGTTGAAGATGTGATTTCTTTGTCTAAATGCACTCCACCTCCAAGTTAGTCTTTCGGGAAAATGAGAGAAAAACACGCCGGGAAATGCGTCTTGTTTGGAGAATTAATCTGTCATGAACGTACTTTAAATTCCTTTTGTTAGCCCTGCTGACAGTCAGAATGCGAAATATATTTAGTTTACTAACATATCTAAGAAAGAAACGGCAAATTCTCACATTTGACTCACTGAAATAATCAGAAATGTTGCGTTATTGCTTAAAATATGACTAAAATAATTCATATTCTATCAAAATCAGTTGCTGAATAACTCTCTCAATCAATCTAATGATAAATGGAATATTTATCCAGCTTTAATATCACCCCCGCTTTCTAGAGCTTCCTAAAGAAAGTGTTATTGTGTGATACTGTCTCTTGTATATGTTTCAATGTTGTGGGAAAAATATATATTATTATACTTTTAGCGCTAAAGCCAAGCTCTTATTTCCAACACTGTTTAACACTCATATTTCAGATATAATGTGAACATATAAAATGTTATTTTTTAGTACAGGTCCGGTTTTGACTGAAGAAATGGGCTCAAATGGCAATTAAGGGAATAAGAAGGATCAGAAAACGTGTCAAGCTCTCCTTAACAAAACCCTCTGAAGAAACAAAGAGGGTTCAAGTTGCTCTACACATTATACAAATCAATATCTGCCGCTAGCTCTCATTAACATCGACCCAGTAAGGAAATGGATCAGGACAAAAATATCCTCCTGTGGGGGTTCATCTCGTGACCCCTACTCACTCCATCCCTTTCTCTCTAAGTGCTGAGGATAAAACATTGAACATGCTTCATTTGCAGAGCTTCTTTTTCTATGAATCACTCAGTGTGCTCCACCCTGAAATGATGAACAAGACATTCTGGAGTACTTTTTTTTAACTGAGACAGATGTTATATATTGAGCTTATATTTAAACAAACAAAAGTAATATATATAAATGCATCTAATATACAGATATCTAATTAATGTATCACTGAGCAGCAGGGATGTGAAGGAACTGGACTTGTTTTATATATGCTTTAAAATGAAGTAATTCCTTATACATCATTGTTTAATAATAACACTAAAGTGCTTACTAAAAAGTATTAACTTAAAAAGACGATATTAACCTTTTTCTTTAATTGTTTTTTAAATTATGATTCCAGATGTGTCAGAGAATATATTTGTATGGCTGTACATAAATTGTCTTTATGTATTGCCTTCAACATTTGCTATATATTGTCCTTATTTCTTGCAGAGATTATATATAAATATGTATATATAAATCTATACGATGTGAACCCATGTCACTTTATACCGCAGCTAAATATGTTATATGCAGATTTATATGCTATGTTTATCGTGTATTTAATTACTTCTCAACTTGCACTTTAAACATCTGAACCCTCCTGTCAACAATTCAGCTTATATGGTACTCGTTAATTGTAATAATTAACATGTTATTTGAAGAAAAAAAATGTATTTACTCGTATAATAATGACCGACCAATATGTGTGATTATTTTAAAAGGAAGTTATGTTAAGAGGTTTTCCTTCAAAATTCTAATTTTACTTCAAAGAAATGTGTATTGCAGCTTAAGCTAAGAGATCTTCTTGCTTTTTTTTCATCTTTCAAAGTTAACTTGTACAGAAAGGGTTGAGGAAAGGTTGTTCTGGAATATATTTTAATTGTTTTTAATTGTTAAGTGAATGTAAAAATGATTCAGACAGATTGCAAAAAGAAAAAAACGAATTGCTGTTAAACATGTGGCGGTGCTTCTCCTCTGTCATCAGCTACATGTCAAAAGGCTCTAGCCTTTGTCTCCATGTTGCTCTACATGTACCACAACACCAACAAACCCTGCAGTCAGTGTGTCCCTGAACACCACACTCCTGCTGTAATAAACCGTTTCTGCGTCAACCTGCAGAATATAACCACTCTGAGGATATCTTGTGATCTTTAAAGTTTATTTATTTATACATTTTTAACATGACCTAACAATATGTTTCCTTAACCTTCTTTAACTCTGCTTTCTCTTAACTCTTCTATGTCTGTCTCTCTGTGTGTGTGAATGGTGTTTGTTCACTTTGAAGCACTTTTGTTACTTAATGGAATACTTCACCACCAAAATAATCATTATTATTAGTATATATATTTATTATATGAAATACTCCCACCTCGTCATACTAAATCTGAACAGTTATTATGAATGGAAGTAAATGGGTGTCACTTTTACAAAATTAACATTTCGTAAAGACATCCTTTTTTTTTCATGAACAAAGTGCATTTATTTGTGAACATTTGAGCATACAAATAAATGAGACTTATAGATTTATAAATGGATATATATTTTTTTAAACTAACAAAGTTTAACTTAATTCATTTAAATTTCTCACTTTTTGAAAAATTATTCTTTCACCCTGGCATTCCAGAGAAACATCATTTTCTTCAGTAATTGAATGTAACACAGTGTGAGGAACTGACATACAAGCGGCCATTTTGTGGGTGAACTATTCCTTTTATCTAGACACTCATTGATTGTTGTTAATCAGAGAACCCTGCAGCAAAGTAAGTATCATTTCACAGATTTTCATATCATTTGTATTTATGATTTTCCCCTCACTCATTGTGTCTCCTCAGCGAGGGCTGCCGGCGGGAAAACACGGTGAAGAACGTTGGGTGTCGTAAGTACGCCTTTAACTCGCTGCAACTCAAAGCCTTCCCCAAACACTACCGACCTCCTGACGGCACCTTCGGGAAAGTGGAGACCTGAACGCACCACAGGGAGTCGGCATTATTACGGGACAATATGGCTGCTTTGTTTTGGGAAGATCAGACTGAAGGTACCGTGTTCCTGTCACCTGGTTACTGTTTCACACCTTTTTATAAACAGTAACTCTATTTCTACCACCGTAGTATATGAACCGTTTTTAAGTACTGTATTAGATGCCATATTATGCATAACACGCTGAATACAAGAATCTGGTAGCAGAATGTTTTTATTTCTTCTTATTATAAATATGTAAATGAACAGCACCGCCTCAGCCCTGATCGAGCACTGATATAATGGAGCAGTTATATTTATGCTACACACTGTAAATCAACAGATGAATCATTACTATCACACATGGCTGAATCCAATTGTATAAAATAACGGTTTTCCCTTATCCAGCCACAGTATTTAGACACATTTGTTGTTTTTCGTACGCTTCTCATTGCCTGCCAATGTGTTACCATGCTATTTGATATTTAGACCCTGTTGTAAATCCACAGGAAATGTATCTACGTATAAGGTGAATAACAGAAGATTGATATTAAGAATAATGTAGACAAATTCGCTTAAACAAGGCTTAAGCTAAAATATATAATACATACAAAGTATTGGAGAAATTCAGAGTATCTTCATGGAGTTGGCAGCCTTCATATTTGGCTTCTATGCCATTTGAGTTTGCTTTTATTATGAAAAGGACAACCTGTTATCTTAACAACAAATACAAAAAAGTTGAATTATTTTACAACATTTTCTCAATTGAGGACAAAGGGGAACATTTGCTTTGCATTTTTACGCTTATTTGTAGTCATTTTGATCACTTTTGGAGTATTTATGCCACATTTTTAGTTGCATTGCTGGTTATTTACCACACGAGGGCGCCCATGCTCTTCCCTTCCCTCACTAGTGACTTATCTGTGAAGGAAATGATTCTAATGTACCGTGAACCACACTGTTTGATGGCAATCCTCCTGCAGATCACTCAGAAAAACATGTATTTCTGTATTTACCTGTATTTTCAACATTCAAACATACTGTGCTGTATTTGGGGATTTTATTTCATGTTAAAAACTTCTGAAGACATCTGTGAAGGTTTGAATGTTGCTGTTATATATAACTATCATATGCTGAAATAAATATCAAATGGATTGTTTCTCTGTCTTTAGAGGGTTTTTTCAAATGAATATGACATTGTTATATATTAATTAATGCATACAGATTTCAGCTGACTGTCTTTGCTGTATTTCTATGGGATCTGAACACTTTTTTACGTTAATTTAAAATAAATAATTCTACTTACCGGCAGAAAAGTTGCAATGTTTAGTGGAAATAAAATACGTTTTAAATCGATAGTAATAACTACTTTCTTGCTTTTACTTGGCAACAATTTATTTTCACTTTCATGTTTTGAATCAATATGCAAATGAAAATGTATTGTCATGAAACGTTTTTAAATCCCTAATCAAGCCTCCAACTAAAGAACGTTTTGAGATCACTTTGAAAAATAAACCATTCATCCAAAAATCCAACAGGGTGGTGTCACTTCACCCAAATGAAAGTTTAACTACAATTTCCAGCATCAATTTCAAACGGGATCCGTTAGCCTTAAAAAAAAGTATTTCTAATGATTAATAATAAAACCTAATCGATAGTTTTAAACGTAAAAGTGTCAAACAAGAACATTAAGGCAAGTAAAGTTACCCTGAGGTGCTCTACCCTCACTGCCCCCATTCTGTAAAATGCCATGTATTCATTCATGTATTTCATTCCATCAGGGAGCCTGGAGCTATCGCTGCATACGGTCATTCAGTTAAAAAAGTATTTACATTAGCATGTTTGTGTATTCTATTCGACGAGTATCAGCTTGGTTTACCAGGTATACGTACAAATACAAGGAATATGACTGCTTCTGGTTCCTCTAGGGCAGGGGTATTCAACTAAAATTCAACGAGGTCCAGTTAGAGAAAATCTCCCCATGCAAAGGTCCGGAACATCAAAATGTCTAACTTGCTTTATGAATTAGTGTGATATACATTGAAGTAGCCTGTAGCTTTATCAACGTCTGCATGTAATCAACAACCGACTGCCAATCAAATAAAGAAAGTACAATTCAAAAACAACAATATTTATTGTCAATGAACATTGAACTATACAGTAAATACTGTGGATATGTGTAATGTTCCTCTCGGGCTGCATTTAAAAAATAAAATAGCTTTGTTAACCGTTTCACATCATGACTTAACAGTTTCAGACGATTATAGAACTATATCAGTCTTTACACATCATAACAATTGAACAGTTTTAAAGTTTCTCTTTCTTTCCGTCTTATATTGCAGTCCCTCACTCACTTTTTTGAATTGAGCTTGAGCTTGTCCTGCCAGGAGTTTAAATCTGGGCTGAAATGGTGTCAGGGCCATTCTCATACACACATGCAGGTGCTCATTGGTTAGCCTCGGTTAGCTTGCCCTGGAACGATATTTAGTTTTCATTTTGATCCTGGTGGACTGATCATATTGGGCTCTGAGACTGCTTATTTTTTGTGACCTCAGTTCTGATTTGAGAGGGAATGTTTGGTCAAACACTTTGTGTTTTGTCTCATAGTGGCGTTTTGGCACTTTTAATCAGGGTTGGGAGGGTTACTTTGTAAATGTAATCGGTTACTGAATACATGGCTCTGAAAGTAATCCGAATACAGTTAGAGTTACGTGTCTTAAAAAAGTAACGTATTCAGATTACTTTTAGAATACTTTTGGAATACTTTATTTTTCCATAACAGATGGG
Source organism: Trematomus bernacchii (assembly GCF_902827165.1). Lineage (NCBI taxonomy): Eukaryota > Metazoa > Chordata > Actinopteri > Perciformes > Nototheniidae > Trematomus > Trematomus bernacchii. The sequence goes on from NW_022987561.1 coordinate 819,044, forward strand.
TATGTTTTGGTGAACAGGAGACACTTATTTTACTGTTTTAATGGCTTATCAAGAGCACAACTCAAACACAACATATTTGGGTCATTCTGGACAGCTCCCTCTCATCTGCACCCCACATAAAAAACATCACCCGGACTGCATTATTTGTACTCTCTTAAACCTTTCCTTAGAATATATTATGAATTGTCAGGTGTCCTTGGGTGCTTTGAAAGGCGCCCCTAAATAGAATGAATTACCATTATTATTTATTATCTGAAACGACGTAATAACTTTTAAAACTGTTTCCAGTCACTTGCCCCATGCATTCAGCAGCAGCAGGCCATTCACTTTGATTTGATCCCGTTATGAAATGTCATCATTTCGACAATAAAGAAATGCTACATAAACGTTATCTTGCACATTTTATCGAACCATCTCCGTTTCTATATATTTTAAAAGAGATCTCTCTCTGATCTGCGTGCGGGGGCGGGGCCTCACAGACATGCTGCAGCGCTGTGCAGTGTGCACACAGTTCTGCTGGTAATGAATATTACATTTTATGAGGAAACTTTTCCACCAATAATTCCAAAAAATATTCCAAAATGTATTCACATTCACCGCTTCTCTCCCTGTATCGCTAATTATTCTCTTCACTCACTTTCCTCTCCTCTTCTATCTGCCACTCTCTCATCTCTTCTTCTGTGTTTCTCTCCCTGTATCGCTCACTCGTCTCTTTCGCCCCCTGTCGGCGGCGGTTAAAATAGAATCGCCCCGTCAAAATTGAAATCCCCTATTAATGTATTGATTATAGGTCCGGGTCCGTATAGGTCGGCGTCTGGGTCCGGATCCGGACCGCGGTCCGCCTGTTGCCGACCCCTGCTCTAGGGCTATTATGTAACAAGAGTGTGAAAGAAGATATGTAACTATATAACGTTTGCGTTAATATGTGAAACAACATAACATTAAATAACTACCTAACATCAGTGCTTGAATTGGAATAAAAAAGGTGCCAGTACTCTAAATCAGCAACTGTTTCAAGTCAATTTATTTATACAGCCCAAAAACAAGTATAAACGAAGAACTGCTCCGACTGCCGTATACAGGCAGTAGCCTCGATATACGCCCTTTGGGCACCCACAGGGCGCAGCAACTTCAACGTGCCGTTCTCCTGACTGTCAAAGCGTGCCAGCTGGGCAGGCTGATTGAAGTGGGTTTGTGGAAGCACCCTGGGCAGGAATGCCACATTTGCCCAAAGGGCAACACCTGAGAGTCCCACCTCGGGCATGTATTGCTTACGGAGAGGACATGCAACTCCCCAACTCTCTTCCCTGAGGCTATGGCAAGCAGAAATGCTGCCTTCGTGGGCAGCCACCTAAGCCCCACCTGGGCCAGGGGCTCGAAGGGAGGAGATGATGGGGCATCCGGCAGCAGGGGCAGGTCCCAAGCCGGAGCCCTTGGGGTGCTAGGGGGATGCTGCCGTAAAGCCCCTCTCAGGAAGAGAGACACAGACGGAAAATATTCGGTTAACGCAACCTCTGGTCCTGACGCTCTTCTAGGTAATCATACATCCTGTCATGTACACAGCTACAGTTGGGCCTTTGTTATCATGTGCTACTCTAATATTGGAAGAGTACATTCAGTATTTTCACAACCTAAATATAACGGTGTCAAACAGCAACATTAAGGCATTTAAAGTTACCCCGAGGTGCTCTACCCTCACTGACCCCCTTCTGTATAATGCCATGTATGTATTCATTTATTTCCTTTCATGCCTGTCGTAAAGCAGACTGTCTGGGAGCCTGGAGCTATCACTGCATACGGTCATTCAGTTCAAAGCGTATTTACAGCGGCGTGTTTGTGTATTCTATTCGAAAGCTGTCTATGGTCCTCAGTTAAACACGGGGAAAATAGTCCTCTATCGAGAAAAATGTAAGGGGGTTTCAAAAAAAGGTTCACCAAACACTTAATAATAAGCATAAGGCGCTTTCACACCGGAGTACTTTTCCCAGTATAGAAACCGTACAAGATACAGTCACCAAACCTTTCATGAGTGTAGTAGAGATAACCCTGTCAAAATGAAGGTCAATTTTTAAATGGGTAGGGTCTGAGAAAGAAGCCAACAACAGGAGGTTAGAGTTGTTCCCAATTTGGCATCCCACTATGCAAAATACATCTATTGTTAATATTTTTGCTTGACATAAGAACCAAAGAGAACATACAGAATATTTAAATTCAAGTCAGCAAAGAAAGTTTATATAGTAATTTGAGACAAACTGGTGGAAGCAGAATCAGTTCCTGAGTCTGTTCGTGCCAAGAAAACTTCGATTAATTTCCCTGAAATAGTAGCCGCCCCTATACGGCCCTCAGCACATTGTTTAGGCCCGCTTTAATTTGTGCAATGTGAAACCGATCCAGATTAAAAAACATACTAAAGTATCAATCTCACTCTTATTGGGACTAAAAGCTTGTAGGTTCCACAGTTATATATTTTGATACTCCTATGCGCATGTTTGCAACCTTAGTGGGGCTCTTAGAGGTTGTATCTACAAAGTCTGTATGAAAAACTACTAAAAGATATATTTTTCTCCTCAAAAGTAGGCTTTTTAGTAGGTCACATGTCTTGTTAACTAGTTAGCAGATCTTGTTGTTGTGTTGCCTTCTGAGCTGTTTTATTCATGATGATGATAGTGGGCAGCTTTTCTTTGATACAAGTGAGACTTCCACGAACCCCTGAACTACATCACAGGATTTGTGGTGACCGAGATTAATAAGGAAATCACCTGCTTGTTGTGGTTACAAGAAACTAAAAACCACTCTGTTTTTTATCGGAAAGATTTAGGGGGGTTTCAAGGAATCATCCCAAAGCCTGGTGTCTGACTACAGGGAAATGATTTCCGAAGAAGGATCTATAAATATCAGTCATGGCGATTGTACAAAGCGGCAGTGTTGTGAGCCTTTTGTTGTTAAACTTGACTCAATGACTGTTTGTTTTCCTGTAAAACTGCTTCAGGAGTTGTGTAAAGTCCAAGGCTACGTAATGAGGTTTTTAAAGTTTCCCTGCCACCATTTCTCAAAAAAAACGTTCAGTTTTGCTTGATTTACCAGATATAAGTACAAATACAAGTAATTTGCCTGGTTCTGGTTGCTTTTAAAGCTTTTATGTAACAAGAAGATAGCCGAATATACAATTTAGACAATAATGAACATCAACATACATTGTCTTAAAGTCAAACTTTTGTATTTGTTATCCTAATTGTGCAGTAGGTTTGTTAGAGGAACTGTATACATTTAACTTGACACTATTTTGTAAATGTTTGTGCCAGACTTTGTTTCCCTACAACCACAGCAGTGAAGTGCGGCACATAGCCAATCAAAAAACGCGCCAAAGCAATGAGTTAGCCAATCGTAGCACAGCAGGAAGAGGTGATGCAGAAGTGCATGGTGCCGTTTGCGTTAGAGATGGCAAATCCGGATCCTTTTACGGACTCGGAGTCTTCTGAGTCAGTCATTGAAGAGATCCGGATCATTCGAGTCATTTGAGTCATATGAGTCAGCATCACCAAGAGCGTAGAAATCCTACCGGTGAAACCGAAAAGTTGTTGCATTTCACGAGCATATTAAACTAACGTTATATTAACCTCCGCTACACAGTGTATTTTGCTTTAATAAAAAATGTTGATCACAAAAAAAAAGGGTTATTTTGTGATTTGGCGAATCTGAGTCTGCTGTTGACTCGTGCATGACAACGAGTCTGCTGGATCTCTGGATCTGCTGCTATACGGTTACGGCTCTGAGTCCGCACGAGTCTACTATGTTTTGCATAGTGAGTCAGGATTTTTGCGAATCTCTGAGTCTGCTGTTGACTCGTGCACAATAGCCGCGGGAAGTAGGGGTGCTGGAGGCGGGGCTGCGAATGGTGTACATTTGAAAAACTTCATGTTACTGTTGTTGAAATCTCTCACCCACTTTTGTCCGCACCCCCTAAGTAAAATGACTTCACAGTTCCCGCGGCTATGCTCGTGCATGACGAGTCTGGATCATGGATGTATGGTCTGGATCTCTGGATCTGCTATACGGTTACGGCTCTGAGTCCCCACGACTCACGAGTCTGCAGGAAGTGAAGGAAGTTCCCTTGATTCAGTGAGTCTGGATTTGCGAATCTGAGTCTGCTGTCGACTCGTGCATGATGAGTCTGCCTGGATCTCTGGATCTGCTACGGTTACGGCTCTGAGTCCGCACGAGTCTGCAGGAAGTTTCACTGATCCACGTCCCCCGAGCCAAACGATAACTTCTGGCAGCTATCCTACTTGCTAAAGGCTAGGCAGATGGACTGGGGTACGTTGTAATGTGATTTTACATGTTATAAAGAGAGTAGCGAGTGACGCAATTTATAGTTTTAATTTGTACGTCACCAGGTATAGGACTCAAAGGACTCGGGTTAATGGACTCGAGACTCGTCACGACCAGCTCATTACTAGGATCCGGGTTAATGATCCGGATGAATCAGGACTCACCCATCTCTAGTTTGCGTATGAGAAATAACATTAAATAACTACGTAACATTAATACATACAAATCTTTACAAGTCATGACAGCAAAACAAACTACACACAGTCGCTTACATTTCACAAAAGCAGTTAGCCTGAAGCTGTTTTCCTTCTTGTCTTAGCATTTGCAAGCTAAGCTAACACCAGCTAAGCTAACAAGACTTCAGCTCCTTTTACAGAAAATATACTTAACCATTTTGAAAACCCAAAAAGGTGAAAAAATATATATCATTGTTATCGAGCTCCATTTATTCTACAACTTTATGTAACATTTACCAACGTTGTCCAAATCTTGGGTGCAGGAAGGAGCCGTCCCAAAACGGTTCTTCCTAGGAAGTCGTAAATGTCTTTCCTGTAATTGGAATCAAGACGCCTGACCAAGCCATGAATAAAGACCAATAGTCTGACATCAACAAGTGTTTTGGAAATGTTGCCTTTTCAAAGATCATGGGAATAAGCCAACATGTTCTGGAATAAGTACTGTAACATTTGTGGGTAGGCCTATTGGCAATGTCACAATGATTACATCTTGCCTTGTCAACAAGATACAAGTTTGTATTCTTAGGGGAAATGGGAATTAAAGGAACACATCACCACTCCTTCGACAACAGAAGTATCTTTCAAATCACATGCAAACCTGAACAAATTGTATTTGATCCAGGCTCACATTTGATGATCAACAAACTGGGATATAAAGTGCGCAGTCACTTCTGGTTTCCTGTCATTCAGTCTCCAGACACTTCGCCAGCATGAACACAATTTTCGTCATCGGCCAGATCATTGGCATCGCCTCCATCTCCGTCGCCCTCCTCTTCGCCCTCGCCAAGCTGGTTTCCCGCCGCAGCCGCAGCCATGTTCAGGACGGTTACGGCTCCGCGGTGCTGATAACGGGCTGCGACAGTGGCTTCGGGCACCAGCTGGCACGCGTTTTAGACGACAAAGGGTTTGTGGTGTTCGCAGGGTGCCTGGCTCCAGAAGGACCGGGCGCCCAGAGTCTGGCTGAAAAAAGCTCCAGTAATCTGAAAGTCCTCAAACTGGACGTCACCATCGATGAAGAGGTGCAGCAGGCGAAGAAGACGGTCCTGGAGAACCTGCCAGACAAAGGTGAGGTTATTAAACTCAAAACATATTACACTGTTTGAAGCTGGATGTGTATGGGAGCAAAACTCAGCAAAAAAAGATAGAAATGACAAAATATTGTATAATTTTGACTTCAATTGGCCTTGTTTTATATTTCAATCAAGGTTCAAGGTTCTTTATTTTGTCATACGAACATGCTACAGTGTAGTTATGCCGATGAAATTCTTAGGTCACAGGCAAATGATGGATTATCAAATAATTCATGAGTTTTTTTGTGTGACTTTTTTACTTCCTTATTGTCTTTTTTATGACCCTTCTCCAGATTTGATGTGTATGGAAGCTCAATTCTGCTCAACAGAAATATGGGAGGGGGCCTACTTTCTTAAACAAAAAAATATGACATAAAACTAGGACTTCCTTTTTTACGATTAACCACATTTGTTGTCATTCATAAACAATTTTTTTGTTTTTTTCCCTAGTATATATTAATTCAATGAGTTATGAGTAACTCTTTGAGAGTCTTATTTCTGAATCAGGGCTTTTTAGTGTCATTTTGATATAGTATTTTCTTTTGAGTCCTTCCTTTCATGGCAGTGATGCGACCATGCAAATGATATGTCCACAACCACGATGATCATTCAAAAGATAATGTCCCTTCAGGACACGTTTTGATCAAGTTGATCAAAACGTGTCCTGAAGGGACATTATCTTTTGAATGATTATCGTGGTTGCACGTCAGCTGGTTTCAAATAAATGCTCCATAAAACGTATGCACAACCAGTGGCGACTGGTCATTAGGGGCAGGTGGGGCACAGCCCCACCTAGTGTCAGCAGAAAGTATTACAAATAATGATTACAAAAATGCAAAATAAAAAAAAATATAAAATATATTTTAAGATCATGTTTAATCATCTGATTCGTCTGTACATTGCTGTTTTAGTCTGTGTTCTTCTAATTAGTGTGTCTACAGTCACAGTGTGTGCCTATTGAGCTGTTTAGAGCCATGTGGGACAAAACCTGATTATGCCCCTTCCTCTCGCTGTGAAGTGAACGGTGACTGTAAAAACTACACTGCGCATGCTCAGAGTATTTTCTATGTAATGTGTGTGGCAAAAAAATAATGACCAGAGGGGCACGGAGCTACCATCCCCACCATACGTCATCTCAAATCATTCAGAGCTGATTGGCTGTAAGTACGTGTGCCGCGAAAAGTGTGGTGCTTGAAGAGGAGACGAGAGAGCTGCAGTGGCGCGTCCTAAAACCAGGAAGTAAGCACAAAAAAGCAATGAGATTTCTCCAGAGGATTTTAGAAAATAGCTCGAAATAAGATCTGTGGGAAACGTACCTGTTAGATAAATACACGTTTTGATTAGCCGGATAATATCCACATGTCTACCCTACTTTTATAATTTTTTTATCATAAATCTATCGATTAGATTTATGATAGACTTTTGAAACTACAAGAAGATAAGGAGGACTTTTACAAAAAAGTAATAGAAATGTTTGTCCAGAAGGATAGGAAAATGGACTTCATCTTCAAGTCAAGGTAAGACCGCAATTTTATTGAAAATGGGATCTTACTAAGAGAGAACAATTCAATATTTAAATGATAAAATTACATTTTTTGGGTATCCTTTTGTTGAACTGTCTGTTTAAAATTAATCGAAGCATCAGACAAAAAAAGCTTTTGAAAATAATATTATATTTTGGTTTAGGTCAAAATATAATATTTGTAAACCTGAAGAGTCAGTGCCAGTGCCTCACCAGCCATGAACCTCACTGCACGTCACTGCAGAAGCTTATATATAGACATCTAAGTTTTTTGTGCCCCACCACTTTTGTACATATAAAAACGCCACTGTGCACAACACACATTTAAGTCCTCAAATAGTCTCTTTCTGAACCATAACGTTGATTCTCCCTCAGGCCTATGGGCGGTTGTGAGCAACGCTGGAATCACGGACTGGGCAGAGATTGAATGGAGCTCCATTGAAGATTTCCAACGAATGATCGACATCAATCTGTTCGGCTCAATCCGGGTTTCTTCTGCGTTCCTACCTTTGGTTCGTGCTGCTAAAGGTAAGCTTAAAAAAAAATGACCTACATATCAACTTAACCTCACATTCTTATATCTATAACCCTGAACAGTTTGCACGTATACTATTGTGAAGTAAACGTTTTCTTTTTCAGGTCGGATGGTCTTCATGTCCAGCATCTTTGCTTTCTTTAACTGCCTGAACATGGGGGCTTACAGCGTGTCCAAGAGAGGCCTGGAGGCGTTTGCAGACTGTCTGCGGGTAGAAATGGCCAGTTTTGGAGTGAAGGTAAAGTTATGTTTCTGTAAAATTATAGGGAAGTCTGGGATAGGAAGATAATTTTTCAATTCAGTATAAAACAAGCATTAATGAATGGCAGTGCAGTAGGGGATACTGGGCTAGGATGGCACTCTTTCCCTTCTTTGGCTTATTTTATGTTTAAAGTTTCTTATCACCAGCAAATAAAAGATTCGGGTTACAACTATTGATGCAAATGTTTTAATACATTTATTTTTTAATAAATCAGAAAACATTTAATAGCATATATTCCTAGGGTTAGGGTTATATAATAAATATATTTAATAATAGTTTAAAATATCTAAAATTCCATAAAAAAAATTGTTAGAATAATGGACACAATAATATGCCAACCATAGACCTTTGTAAAAATAAAATACATTTAAAATGTAACCTGTATGACTATTGACAAGACACATTTTTGGATTACATTTAGGCCACTGAATTATTTTTTCCCCAACTTTAAAATACTTATTTTTACTACTTAAATATGACCCTCCCTAAAAGCAGATATCTTGATGTTACATATTCTTAATTTGTTCAGGTCAGCATCATCCAGCCGGGTAACTTCGGCCAGGCCACCAACATCCTGAAGATGAAAACCGGTTTGGATATTTGGGAGAAATTAGACGGGGAACGTAAGCAGATCTTCAACCTGCAGTACATGGAGCTGGCCAACGAGTACTTCATGTCCACGTGCAAGGGGGGGTTTAAAGACGCCAACATGGTGATCGACGCCATGCTGCACGCCGTCACGTCCTCGCGGCCAAAGTACAGATACCTGCTGGTCTCCACGGTGGACATGCTCTTCTTCCAGCTCTTCCCCTTCCTCCCCACCGCCCTCACCGACGCTGTGTTCTCGCTCAGCCCCATGTACGGCAAGAGAAAAGCATTGCTCTACGCTAAATAAGAAGAATCTCTCTCCATTTTGTACATTCTTTTATGTTTTCTGTGATCTTGTGTTCATTTACAGCTGAGCCTTTTCTGTGTATCCATTATCCTTTTCTGTCAGCTGGATGTATTTTCTCACCCCCCTAGTGTAATATTGTATATAATCGCCATCATGTGTGTGACTTTGGTGTGTCATTTAAAACAAAAACAGTGTCTGTGTTGCACCTCAGTTGATCTTTAAGAAGCCAGAGGGGCCAAAAAGGTCATTTAAGTTCAAGATAAATCATTTGGAGCCAGAGTTTGTGACTCTTTCAGGTCTACTACCAGTACATAATAAGCCATTGGGATGGTTATTTATACAAAGACACTTGTCAAGACTTTGCATGTATTTATATATTTCCAGTAAACTGAAGACTTTTGTATATAACGATCTATAGGAAGAGATTACAATGTTAGAAAAGAGAAAGAAGTTGAAATGTTGAGACTCTTGGGAATAAAGTATGAAGTCAAAAATGTTCAGAATTGTTGAATTGAGTTGAAAATAAACTTAAATGTTGAAAATCAGACAAGCATTCTCCTCATGTATTTGTCTGGCATTCACAATCTTCCGCATGAAAACTCAAATGCAATTAATCATATTTGAATAACCAAGGACTGAGTCTAATGTGTTGACGTCACACAATGCTTTCCTTTCATTTCTGGGTAAATCAAAAAGCTGCCTCACCCTGTAAATCAGGATTTATTATATCATCTCAGTGACGGAAGTGGAACCATCAGAGCAGAAGAGAAATTACTCTTAGTGGGACAGTAAAAAATAGTCATGAAGATTGTTCTGCCCTTACAGCGCGTATCCCTATGCGTAGCTAGACAGTTAGCTAACATTTAAAAGTCCTCCAATAAAGATGCATGGTTTTCTTTCTTGACTTTACTGTTCTTCTTTTACTTTGTAAAACTGTAACAATACAGAAATAAAACACATATAAGTATGCAGACTTTACATAACATATAAGTAGCACTGTACAAACGACACACATACTACTATTAAAGGAATTAGCTATCATTAGCATCACTATTAGCTAGAAATAGCACAGATCACCATTAGCTAAATTAGCACACATTAAACTAGCTTTAGACCAAAAGTTACACACTTCAAACATTCTGCACATGAATAACTCACAGACAAATAGTCTCCAAGGCTCAAGCATCACAGACACGGACACAGTTTACATGACGTCTCTGCTCCATGTGTTGATCTCCATGTGTTGATCTCCGTGCTCCGTTTACAAAGATCCTCGCAAACCAAGGAGCGCTCACTCTGAGCCAAAAAACATGTCCCAACTCTATAAACATAGAAATAGGCAGCACACTCCCCGCTTGAGATAATAACATTATATCACGACAAATACAATTGAACTTGAAAGGGAATGTCCACTGAAAACAACATATTAAGAGTTCTTTCTCTAAGACTCTGCAAGAAGGACAACAATTTCTGTTACAGGCCTAAGGAACACCTTGGCTGTCCCGTCCTTCACAATCCATACTTCTACTTTGCGGACCCTCTTGTCACTGCTTGGAAAAGTCTTAACAACCAATCCCATTGGCCATTCGTTCCTATGGGCTTGACTGCCTTTGAGAAGGACGACGTCTCCTTCTTTGACGTTCGGCTTGTCTTGCGTCCACTTCCTGCGGCTCTGCAGAGTAGACAGATACTCTCCTTTCCATCTCTTCCAAAAGGTGTCGGCAAGGCACTGAACTTGCTTCCATTGCTTTCCGAGCAACTGAGCTGTATCGAAGTTTCCAGGAGGTGCTGAAACTGCACTCATTTTCTGAGTCAGGAGCATTGAGGGGGTTAGAACTGCAGGCATATCTGGGTCAGTAGACACAGACACAAGGGGTCTTGCGTTGATGATCGCCATCACCTCTGCCATGAAAGTGCTCAAAACCTCATGTGTAAGACGTACTGGTCCCGTCTGAAGCAACATTGCATCCAGAATGCGCCTGGCTACTCCGATGAGCCGCTCCCAGGAACCACCCATGTGGGAGGCATGAGGGGGGTTGAAAACCCAAGAGCATCCTTTCTCCTGGAGGTACTTCCTGATTAATGTGTCGTCTGTGTTAATCCTTAACTCTTTTGAAGCCCCGACGAAGTTAGTCCCTCTGTCAGAGCGCAGGAGCTTTGCTGGACCACGAACAGAGAAAAATCTTCTTAAGGCATTGATAAAACTGTCTGTTGACATGGATTCAATCAGTTCAATATGCACCGCTCTGGTAGACATGCATGTGAAGAGCAAAGCCCAGCGTTTGCTGTCTGCAGCCCCTCCTCTTGTGCGTCGTGTCATGACCAACCACGGCCCAAAAACATCCAGTCCAACATTGGTGAACGGAGATTCGGGTGTTAGTCTGTCAGCTGGCAGATCCGCCATCTTCTGATCTTCCAACCTTCCTCGCAATTTGCGGCAGGTAACACACTTGTGGATGACAGAAGATACCAGATGTTTACTCCCAACTATCCAGTATCCAGCTGCTCGAATAGCTCCTTCTGTAAAGTGTCGCCCTTGGTGAGCTACTTTTTCATGGAAGTATCTGACAAGCAGTGTGGCGATGTGATGATTGCGTGGAATGATCAGAGGGTGTTTTTCTTCTTCTGACAGCTCAGCCGATGAAAGACGACCTCCAACACGAAGAAGACCATCTTTATCCACAAATGGATTGAGCTTCTCAAGTGTGTTTTGCTTGGACCAAGTCTGTCCGTCTTCAAGACATTTGAATTCCTCTTTGAAGGCCTTGTGCTGGACAGAGCGGATGATCAAAACCTTGGCTTGTGAGAGTTCACTTATGCTGATTGTTTCTCCGAAACATTCCCATCCTTTCTTTCTTGCTTCGTCAGCCTTGCTTTTGAAGGAAGCGGCAACATGAATGAGTCTGGCTATGATCTGACAGAGCTTTTGCCAGCTTGAGCATCGCTCAAAGTGTTGAGAGCTCAACATGAACTCTGAGACCTTGGTTGCCAGTGTAGACACTTCAGGACGCATCTCGTTGTCATCTTTGGACCTGACGAACACCGAACACCCGAGATTGTCTGTAATCGCAGTGCAATCTGTGTTCTGCTTACATGCAGGGAAGGTGAGACTAGGATGCTGTGTCATGCCACTGAAGTCTTCTTTAACATGAATACTGTTTGGACATGGACTGAGATAAGATGTGCAACCGTTGTGCAGTATGTTGGTCTTGTAGACATTGACCTCTGATGGTTTGTGAGCTATCCCCAAGCATACTTCTCCCACAATGACCCAGCCTAGGTCTAGCCGTTGTGCGTAAGGTGCATTGTGCGGTCCATTGATTTGCTCACGTACTTTGTGCACCCTTAGGATGTCTCTCCCTAAGAGCAGAAGGATAGGAGCGTTTTGATCTACTGGATGAATCTTGTTAGCAACTGGCTGTAGGTGTAGGTGATGTAGTGCAATCTCTGGAGAGGGAATTTCTGCTCTTTCATCTGGCACCATGTCACACTCAATTAAGGGTGGTAAGGGAAGCTGTACTTTCCCCTCCACAGACTCAATGACAAAATTAACGGCTCTCCTACCTGAAGTCTCTGACTTCCCAGAACAGGTGTTCAGGGTGTATGGAGTGGAGTTACCTTTAACTTCAAAGAGGTTGAAGAACTCTGTCTTGGCTAGTGACTTGTTACTTTGTTCGTCCAACACTGCATACATCTTCATTGCCTTCTCCTTTTCCCCTGCAGGATATGCTTTCACCAAGATAATTTTGGAACATGAGCGTGAGCTATAACCCTCCCCACAAACCTCCGTACACTTTGAGGTCACTGATGAAGATGAGCTTTCACTTTGCTCCCCGCTTTTGTCTTTCCCAGCCGTAGCACTCTGAGCGTTTAAAGGAGGAGGGCCTGGATGCAGTGCGGCGATGTGTCTGTCACTGTTGCACTCGAAGCATTTGACAGTCAGTTTGCAATCTTTTGCCATGTGTTGAAAAGAACCGCAACATCTATAACAGATGCGATTGTCTCTGAGATATGCTTTGCGGTCTTCAAGAGTTTTCTCTCTAAAGAGCTTACATTTTTTCAGTGGGTGTGGCTTCTTGTGAATTGGACACTGGCGATCTGGCTCATCCAATTTTTTAAAAGTAGGACTGCTTTGGGTGTCTGCTGGCTCTTCTGGGATGTCTGTTTTGTGTACAGTCACAGAGGCTTTGTTGCTTGGTGTGGATATAATAAAGCTTGGATCGTTCTTAATCTTTGCTTGTTGCTGGACAAACTTGGCGAAGACAGAGAAAGGAGGGAAGGCTACTCTGTAATCCTCCTTGTACTTGCTTCCAATGCTGGTCCACCTCTCTTGCAGATTATAGGGAAGCTTTTCCACTATTTCTCTTACCCCACGAGCTGTATCCAGGTACGAAAGCCCTGGCAGAGCACCTTCGTCCTTAGCACACTCAAGTTCGAGGAGAATGTCGCCGAGTTCTCTCAGTTTAGCATTGTCTTTGTTGGTGAGCTTCGGAAAGTGTTCTATTTTCTTGAGCAGTGCGTCTTCAATGACCTCTGGCGCCCCATAACACTCTTCAAGACGTTGCCAGATCATGTTCACACCTGCTGCAGGATTGAGTACGTGTACTGCACGAATTCTCTTTGCTTGTTGCATGGAGTCGGGCCCTAGCCACTTAGTCATCAAATCTAGCTCTTCTCTGGCTGTGAGATTCAAGTCCTTAGTGGCACTTATAAAGGAGGCTTTCCACGACCAGTAATTTTCAGGCTTATCATCGAATTGAAGAAGACCTGCACTCACCATTTCTTTTCTGATGAGGTATCTTGCGAAGTCTTGTGCACTTTGTGACTCATACTGTTGATCAGCGTGCTTCGGAGTACTGTGAGGGTAAGTATTTGATGTCGGTTCATTTTTTAAGTCTTTGTAGACTGACTTAGCTTGAGGTGGTTCAAACGTCTTTATTTTTCTTTCCTGTGCCTCCACTGCTACCTGTGTATGATGCGTTCCGGAACAGGTGTACTGAGACTGAGCTTGAACATACTTGGAAGTGCGTTGGACTGCACTGAAGCGCTCACCTTCAACAATGGGTTCTCGACTTAGCTTCACGCTTTCAGCATCTGCTTCTTCATAAACTGCAGCTTCAGCTTCAGCTGCAGCTGCAGCTCTTTGGCACTGGAGCAGATGTAGACTGGAAGTGTGCGGTGAGTGAAAGTTTGATGATTGTTCTGGTCAATATAACTTTCTAGAAACTGCCCGATTAAATCTTCTGCAAATGAAAATAAAACTAATTTGAAGAAGAAATTGCTTTCATAACATTACCGAGTAAATGTTATGACTGTCATCCTCTGCTGCTGTCACACGTTACACAATCCTGTTGCTTTCATTAACATTTCTTTCTATTAAACCCTTTTTTTTTTTTTTTTAATGAACAAACAGTTATGGCTCGTATTTTCTTTTCTAATTCTTTTTTTATTACAATTTGTATTCATTTGAATGTTTTCGAGGATTGTATAGCATCTCAAGCCTTTATGTCCTCATTGAAAGACACTGGGTAAACACAGAAATATGACCCAAACGTGTGTTACTTTTTAAATCACACCTTTTTATATAACATTGTGTTCGTTTGGTCATCTTAAATGCTACCCATTTAGTTCTATGTCATATTTTAAATAGTTCCTATTTTATTTAACAATAACGGTTTCTACTAAACTGTACAAAGTAATGTACGCCTTTGAGGCAATTCATTAATTTTAATGGAGGTTACTTTTATGAAAAGTATTGAAGTTGGCCTGAATAGATCATGTGGATGATAATGAAGAAGAAGAATAATTATTGGATGACAGCGACATTCATTCAGTGTAATTGTCAGGGTCTTAATAGTTTTAACTCTCTAATTAGATATGTGTTCTTATTTACTCTTAAGCTTAAATACATTTCATAATTTAGATTTTTGGTATAAAAATTGAGTTACTTTCATATTTTCAGTTTTCTACACGTCTTTTCTCAGTTTTTAAATGTTTTCTTCAGTGAATAAAAAATATATTTAGCTGAAATTATTTAAAAAAAAAAAAAACAGTATTAAAAAAAAATGACACAGGATGTTTTAATCCAATTCAACAAAACAAACAAATAGAAATCCTAAAAAAGATAGCAGCTCTAAGTGAAATAGGGGTATTTGTAGTAGAGTTTAAACAAGTTGCAACACATTTATCAAGCAAAACTATAACGCTTCAAAATAAAGGAATAAGCATCTTCTCTTATATAATAGGACACTTGTTTTCTTCCCATACAGACATGCCACTCGTACGCCACCTTGTTAGAATAATTATAATGTTTTGTGTTTTTGAATTAAAACATCCCAGAGAGCCAGGGAGGCAGGAAGAGCCCGACGGTCCCCAGCAGACAGACCATAATGAACATCCAGAGGAAGATCCGGTCCACCACCATGGCAACGTACTTCCATTCCTCCTTCACCTGCAGGGAGAGGAGACGGGAAAACAAATCACTTCCTGTCAACACTAACAAACATACAATCAGATTCTTATCTTAATGTACTGGAAGAACAATCTCTCAAACTTATTGACACCTTCTGTTTTATAACACTCTGGTTTTATAATTAATACTTAGATTTGATTTTATAAACATTTTAATATTAGACATCCTACTTTTGATGTTCGTAAGGTGCCATGTAATTCAAATGTGTTGGTATAAAGGACATATTTATTGATATATTGATATTTGGATGATTGTCCTTGAAACAAATCAGTGCCTCACAGAGAAGTCTGCGTCCTCGGCTCTGAGATGCTCCGCGATGTAGGTAACCCCCCCCAGGGCCGACACCACCGCAGGAGTCAGGAGAGAGGCAGCAGGGGTCGAACCATCACCCACAGGAGGGGTGTCCCAGTCCCCCCTGAGAGAGGGGTGTCTCTGTGGGAGGAGGAGGTAACCGAGAGATGGAGGAGAAATCTGCAAATTATCCGCGTGGAGGTCGCAGAAGTGAATCTCCTCTCCCGTATCCAAAGAGTAGAGCTGCTGGCCACCGTGGCAACTGCTGCCAACGTTCTGGTAACCATGGATATCAATGTCAGACTCCAATGTGGATACGCAGTGGGCGGGGCCTGTCATCAGGTGACGCCGCCTGAAAGAAAAGTGAGTTTATGTACAAACATTTTTTACTTCAAAAGTGATGCTTTGGCAGATTAAAATACTGCAAACGTGGCACAGTTATTACTTTAAGCTGCTGTAATTAATCGTTTGACTTATTTCATCAACTTTTCACCATCACAGTTTGTTTCTGCTGCTCTCCAGTGGCCAGTAGGTTAAACCAGGAACGAGGTTAAATAATGTGGCAAAACCACTTCACTACTGTCTGTATGATTTGTCAAGCTTTTACCATGTAATGAGCAAAAGTCTATTCTACAAAATACACACATTTATTCATACTAAACGTACACAAATAAACAGTTTCTATAATTTCTTAATTCTCAGTGACTTTAAAAACAACACGTTCAAGCCATTCCAACAAATATAAACGTTGGCTGTTACATACGTTAAATTGTTCCACTTTTATGTCTCCCAAACTTTCACATTTCAAAAAATGAAATGCCTCCTTAAACTGGTATTGCGTGAGATTTTTCAATGAATCATACAATAAAGGTGCCATTTCATATCTTTTGTAGACAGAAATTATGTTTTAAGAAATTCAAAATTCTATTCTGACGTGAACTAGTATTTTCTGCCCATTACTACTTGCAAACAATTCCCACAATGCAACCTGTTATTCATTCATTTGATAGGGTTTTATATTGTTGCATCTATTCACTTGTGTCTTATCTTTCTGAGAGAATTATTTATTTGATTGTATTATATTTTTATTATCATACCTTTTACCTCCTTGTGTCTCTTAACCTCTTAAAATGTTATATTTTGACGCATGTATCTGTAAAGGTTTTAACTTCTGATCTGAGGGGAATTTTTTTTTTTTAATTCTGATGTGTCGCCATTTTGTAAAGCACTTTGAGCTGCACGTGATGTATGAAGTGCTATATAAATAAAGCGTTATTATTCTTCTACAGTGAATGATTTTAACCTGCATCTATGAACTTTTTACCAAAGAAAATGGCCGCCGTCTGATCTCTCTCACCTGGCAGGCCTTGGTGGTCGCTTCATGCACAACCAGCGAGGCACCGCCGACAGGAAGAGCCTCTTCACCCAGCGCGGCATGGTGTGCGTGGCCGAGGAGCGGTGGTGCACGTTGAGCACGAACACGGTGATGACGATGGACAGCGTGACGAAGATCATGGTGAAGAGCAGGTACTCGCCGATGAGCGGGATGACCAGTGAGGTGGAGGGGATGATCTCGGTGATGAGCAGCAGGAAGACGGTGAGCGACAGCAGCACGGAGATGCACAGCGTGATCTTCTCGCCACAGTCGGACGGCAGGTAGAAGACTAGCACCGTGAGGCAGGAGATCAGCAGGCAGGGGATGATGAGGTTGACGGTGTAGAAGAGCGGCAGGCGGCGGATGATGAAGTAGTACGTGATGTCGGGGTAGATCTCGTGGCAGCAGTCGTATTTCTTGGTGTTGTAGGTGCCCACGGCGTTGACTATCGCCCACTCTCCGCTCTCCCAGTAATCCTAGAATTATATTATGTCTTATAAAGGTCACCATATTATGCAAAATCCACTTGTTCATGTCTCTTCTACATCAACATGTGTCCCCTCCCCTATGTGTAAAGAGACTCTGAAAGTTTCAGGAAAAAAGATTCTCTCTCTTTTTGTCCTGATCCATTTCTATAAAAACCTGTCTGAAAATGAGCTGATCAGATTTTGGCCACTTTATGATGTCATAACGATTTGTTGGCTTGTGTAACCATTAGCCAATCACCAACCAAGGTAACCCCCCCCCTTATCACCTGAATCTCCTCCAAGAGCACCATTGAGTTCTTTCTAACCAAATATCTCTCAGAGGGGCGTGGGGAGTGGCTCCTTATTTTCATCTAAAGTAACAGACAGAGAATCAGCTCTTTAGAAACACGGCTGAAACAGAGGGGATTATGGGATGCTGCAATGATCTGTTTGGTGTTTCAGCCAATCAGAGACAGGCTCTGTATATATCTGAGACCTGTGATATATTGATGAAACACACGAAAATATCTTTACCAAATGTCATTGCAATACATTCATATCAAATGACGTCATAATAGACCAAAGGGTTGTTTTTGAGTTGGGGAGGAATGGAAATGTGAAACTAAAAAGCTATAAGTAAAGTTATAAGTTAGCATGTAGCTAAAAACTTACATTTAAGCTTTGAAAGTCCCACTATTCAGAAAACCTCCATGTTTTAAACCTGAGGAATCCCTCCAGGATTAGGCGTTTCCTCTTTTGAAATCTGATTCATGCATTTAGTTTTTTTCATTAGTGCTGCAATGCAACAGCAACACACAGAGAACTTTGCTGTTCATTAAAAAAGTAGGCAGCCAGTATTTAGCTTCTGCAGATCCACAGATAAGAGGAATCACAGAGCACAGAGGGGCCAGTAGTGGCTAAATGACCAAACAGAAAAAAAACCTTCAGATCCACGGTGTTCTCGAAGGGCTCCAGGTCGATCTTTGCGCGGTCGTACGTCCAGGAGCCAAACTTCATCTTGCAGCTCTGCTGGTCGAAGGGGAAGAAGGTGACATCGATGGAGCAGGAGGACTTGTAGATGGCCGGGGGCACCCAGCGGACCAGACCGGTGTGAAAGAGATGGGCCTTCGTCATGTGGGTGACTGCAAACTCTCCATCTGCACTGGAAAAAGAAACAAAATACAGAAATCTGACACAAATATTGAGGCATTATCGGACTAAAAAGGAGGTTTTCCAGATGTTTTTTGTTCTAGTTTCAAACTCTAAAGGTGAATTTATAAACCTCAAGCTATTCCCCTTTTAATAATTGATCACTGAATGCTAATGCCCTGTATTCATGATGCAAGCTCATTTACACAAACTCTGAAGGAGGAGAAAGTTTCCACTCCATCCAGACAAATGTAAGGATTAATACTTCCTCTGGGGAAAGGAAACCAGACTGAAACTGTGTGATGCAACATCGCTGCGCAGAGGCAGTAGAATCGGGGTCATTTATTCAACAGGATCATTTGCATGTATTCCGAATTGAAATGCAGAAATGCTGCACATAGGTGACCTCCCCTCCTCATACGCTCTTCAGCGAATGAGGACGTTGTTATGGATCAAGCGGGTAATTGATCACTACAGATAATTTCATCTCCACCTACAGACAGTCAAAGTGGAGCCTGTTTAACAGTCCTGAGATGGATTTATGTGATAAGTTTATATCCGAAAAATGATAATTAACAGCTTTTTAGGGGTCGAAAAATACTTAGAAACAAGACTTCTTCGTACTTTAGTGTCCATTTAAAGTTTAGTAACTTTTTACACAAAACTACCTCACCCAAATGTAACTGTCTAAGTGTTTGCCACATTTTATTTTAAATGTGTGTCATTGTCTTTTAACTACTGTACGATTTTCTGAGTTCAGTCTGTCCAGTATATTTAGTTTTTGTGTATTAATGGTTTACTTGTTTTTTATTCTTTTGTCTTATTTTGTATGATCTGAGTTCATAAATAGGGAGGATTTGTGGTGTTGAATGTGTGCATTTTTTTTACTTGTTGTACAGCACAATATCTGGCACCCAGATGAGCTCAGACGGGACTCTGATGGACGTCACGTTGTCGAAGTCAGACGGATTCCACTGCAACTTATAGTCAGTCCATTCCTGCCAACAAATACATACATTTTACGACAAAGAAAAACACTTTTAGTGGTATAGATTTCATACTAAAGTAATGAATATCAGTACAAAAGATTGACTCGTTAATCAGCTATCGATAACTCACATTTGTCTGATCGTTGGTCAGGTGCTTATAGCTTCAACTCAGTGATGGAAAGTACATTTTGAAGTATTTTCTTGACTTATTGTACACTAAGCAAATATCATAGTTTGTACTACAGTTATTTGACAACATTAGTTACTTTGCAGGTTCAATGGACTAGGATGGATTAAGAAACTTGGCAGTAAAAAAATACATTTAAAAATATAATAGTAAAATATCTGATCCCTTCTTTCATACCTGTTTCAGCCACACGTTGGTTGTCATCATCTGATTTTTCTCATCCTGTTTTGGAGCCAAACAGTGACACAAAATGTGGAATTGGTGAGGATTCATTCTTTATAATCAAATCAGTTTGTAATCTACAGATATGTGTTCCCACCACGTCGATCAGCTGTGCGATGGAGAGGCCGAACTTCACGATGACCACGTCTGAGATGTTTCGTGCCGGACGCGTCCACTTGCTGTATCGTCCGAACAGACTCCTGAAGAGAGCGTCCTCTGTGTGGAGACGAGTCCAGTCTTCAGCCAGACCTGAGGAGAGAATGTAATCTGTTACAATTACTAGTTACCTGTACAACAATGTAATCATTAACCTTAGCTAAGTATCACAATCTAAAAGTAATGTAACCTGATTACTTTCTGTTACTTTTGGATAACCTCGACATCCGACACAATGCAAATAAATAAAAAAACTATAATATATCAACAAGTTGTTTTTACTTCAGTGTATTATGTCAGACAACAGAACAATGTGACCTTAGAAAAGAAGAAACCAAGATATTTAAGAGGACCAAATGTCGACGGGTTTCACATAACTATTAGGTTAGTTGAAAGCAATAATATTACGTTCAAATTGGTTCAACTTAATATTATTGCTTTCATCTAACCTGATACAGTTATGTGAAATCTGTTGACATAATACATTTAATTAAAGTCACTTTTTTAGTTGTTCAGTGTATACTATAGACCTACAGAATGGTAGAGCTTACAAAAAGTGTTTTAGTTTAATATATGTTTAAAAACCAAACATTATTTTTGTTTTAATTAATCAGGTGTCCACCTACTGTCACGATCTGTCTGTGTTTTATTTTGTCATCTCAAGAGCTGTCTTAGTTTTCCAGTTTCATTTTGAAACGTTTTTCTAAATAGTAACAGTAATCTGATTACATTTTCTTTTTGTATGTACTGTAAGGAATACAGTTACTTTTTTTTGTATGTTGATTACATAATCCCTTTACATGTAATCCGTTACTCCACAAGCCTGGTTGGACGATATATTGTCCCAGATATAATTGCGATAAACGATATTATTGCCATTTGTGATCTCTGTCTCTGTACAGTAAAACACGAATTTGAGTATCTAATGTATTTTTACTATTTTTATTGTATACATTTGACAGAGTATTTTAACTCCAACTTGCATTTCTATTCTCCTTCATGCTAATTGTGTTAGTTTTAACTGGTGTTTCTGATTTATCTCGTCACCTTCCTGTCCCCCCAAGGTTTAAAGAGCTCTTTCCTTTATCCCCCTTCATTCTGCTCAACCAAAGGCATTACAGTTGAACAAATGAGTATCAGTGTCTATTCTCCGGGGGGAAAGCAATTACCGTATCTTTACTGTTCATAAAATGTCCCAGGGTCAAACTGCGATCCACTGCACTTCGATTTCATTTTATGCCACACAGCAAAGTCACTAAGAGATAATTGAAGTTAAAAATCAACACGGAGCCAAGTTTCCCAGCAGCCATCACTCATCAGATTCATAATTTCATGCTTGAAATAAACCTCTCTGAGTCCAAGTGTTCAACCTTTTGTGTCCGTGTTAATTTGATTTGTCATGCAGGTTAAATGAATTAAAAAAAAACTCTTTTCAGCAATCTCTCTGTCTCCTATCTAGCAGGCGAGATCTGGCATTGCCGGAAAGCTATTTAGGATTAGCTTGTGCAAAAAACACAAACTGTGCAAATGTGTGTAATGCCAGTTTTTGTGAATATATTGCCTATTTATACCCGAGAAAATTATGTTTCAGGTGGAAGAGAAACATGTTGGATTACGATGCAGGATTTTGTCCAAAATGTATCACTGCACACAAACTCCATATTTTATTTGTTATACCTGTTATATCTATATTAACTTATTAAATTCTCCAGCTGTATCAAATCGCTCCTTCACCTGTCTTGATGATAGGTCTGAATGTAGAGGCGTCTTTGATATTATGTACTATAAACAATATTATTTTTGTGTTCTGAATGCATGCTTCAAGTTTCTGCAGAACATCTGGTTTATTTATTTAAATAGTTTTGTCTTTGTTTGTTTGAATCTGTGTCTTTTGTTTTGTTTCCATTCATGTATAGTGCTGTAATAAAATGATGGATACTACAACAATATTAAAATTGTATGTTTTTTATTACCTTGAGGGTTTTAAAACTGCAAGAGTGCCCCTATTATACCGTAGAATGTACAAATACCATGAAGAATTATAAAAACATATTGTTTGGGAAGTCTATAAAAATCACTCAAAGAATACATGACAGTGAACATTTGACATATTTGACTTGATACACCCTTTTTAGAGTATGACGATTAGATTGTTAAAAGTACTTGGAAATGTTAAATATATATATCCCTGACTGAGTACATTTCATAAAGGTTTTTTCATACCACAGGAGGCTATAGTCTTGATATTAATGTAGTGAGTAGTGCTCCTGAATGCAGCTCTACTTTAAATGTGCTTATATAAACTTTTAGTGTTACATTTTAGGTACACATTTTTAACACTTACTAAAATAAAGATAATTTTAAACTGGAATAATTATTGTTTTTCTAACCAACGACTGAGTTTCATTTTCTTTTTGATTGCATTAAAATATAAATGACTTTATTTCGAAACACTTCTCTGCCCTTAAAGAACCTGTGTCCTGATTTCTTGTGTTGTGTTAAAAGATCCTATTTAGTATAATATTAACACTCACACCACCCTGCCACATTAACATTAAAACAGTTTTTTTAAATAAGAAAACCAATGCTGATGCATCTCAATTCAAATGTTATAATTTAATCTGTGGACATTTGTGCATCCCACTCACCGGAGATGATGCAGATCCAGAGGAGGAATAGCGCTAAAGTCCGGGGGAAATGTATTTTCAGCTCCATTTGAATCAATATAAATAAACTCCAATTATTTCAAATCAAAGCTCAGTTTGTCCTTAAGGTATTCCGCGTTTGCTCTACCATTGTTCATCTCATGCAGTCCCGGTTCGTTTTCATACAGCTGGATTAGACACCCTCCCAGTATACATTATAATTATAACAGTCATCAGCGTGAGATCAAATCACGGTTACTGTTTCTAAGGGGCTGGGCTACTTCACTGTGGTGGCTTTGAAAAATATTCATAATGGACTAATACGATCAGGTGCATACAACAAAATTCAATTAACTAATCTAACACTGAAAAATATAAAAATTACATACATTAAATACATAGCCTACAATTAAATCGATTTCTAATATACAAAACCATTTTTTATTGTTATTTTCGATTAATATAAGTGATTTTAAAAAGGAAATAAACTCATAAAATACAGAAAACTCACTTTAGGATCTTACATTTTAGGATTCACTTTCATATTGTTAGATTTGTTCCGTGTATAAAAGTTTGTGATTGTGCTGCACGGTTTCCGCCACCAGGTGGGGTCAGTGAGTAACTCCAGCTAGCGGCTTTAAGGCCATAGAAGAAAAAAAATCCAAGAGTAGATAAATATAAAGAGGTCTCACTCTGCTGCTGTTTTGGTGTACGGCTGTAATAGCTTGAAACCGAAAGAACGACCATTGTGAGCGTGATTTTCTGTTAACAGACGATCTTTGGCAGTGTCAACATTACAGAGATGAACAACAAGCAGCGGCGGTTAGCTGCTAAACAACTTAATAACAGACGTGTGTTTTTCTCTCCTGTCCGACCGAGCACATAAAGGAGAGCTGTGTGAAGGCAGCTGGTAAGAAAGATACACCTGTGGTTAGCTAGAGGTTTGGCTAGTTAGCTAAACTGATTAGCTTATCTTTAGCTAGCAGGATTGACAGTTATCTAGCTAACAACAGCTAGTGACAGATGGTGACACCTGCCACAGGTAGCAAAAAATGGATGTTATCATTTGGGAGTAAATGAAGCATGTACAAGTATTTTAAAACACTTGAAAAGGAAACCATTACTGCTTTCATTTGGACTCATTTTGTTGTTGTTTTCTCCTTCAAAAGGAAAGGAAAACTGACTTGTTAATGCATTGACAGCAACGTTAAAGCTAGCATGACGGTTTCCCGCTAATGGTGTGTGTTTTGTTCGACAGCACCAGCGTCAAAGATGGAGACATAAACCCCCTGATGGAGAGGAAGAGGTATGTCTGTGTCTCTAAGAAAGGATTATTCTGCTCGACACATGTTGTTGCTGGCAGGCTTGGTGTGACCCCCATGTGATGCCGCCTACAGGAGCACACTTCTGCTTTCCCCCACAACACATCTGTTGTTCAGATGCTGCACAGGAGAGGGGACTGAGTTCTGCTTTATGTACTTTCACTCGTGTCTGACCCAATACTGTATTTGCTGTCTGGTTTGCTGAATGAAGGACATTATGTTCTCATGACATTTCTGTTAGCAGCCCTTAGGGGTACCTTTCATACAGTTTACAAAAGATGAGCAAATCGTTTGGGAGGATCCTCCATCATTTTGGCACCTGATGGTTCATTACAAATCTGGTTGACATGCTATATTTTCCAATGAGTGATTTCCAACTCTACTTTTCATGGTGTAAAAGTACATGTTATATTGCCTATTTAGTATGTTTATGCTAGTGCAAAAAGTACATTATCTGAAGTGCAATAGTTTACTCTTCTTATATTGCAATATTACATTATATTTACTCTGCGTCTGGGTTTGTTTCTTTGCTTTTGCGGTATTCTGGACTTTTATATGCCCCGCACTGATCAGGAGTACACTACTTTTTTTTAATATCCTATTCAATGACCATAAAGGCTTTCTATTTTATTTCTATTTGACTAATTCTGTTTGTTGTTGTTGTCTCTCTCAGCTCCGAGGATGACGGTGGTGGAGAGCGAGGCCTGCTCCATACCTGGAAGGGCTACTCCTGCAGTGTCACCCCAGAAAGGCTGCTCCTCCCTGGGCCGGTCCTTCAGGTCGCCCTGGGAACACGGCATGGCGTTCTGCTGGTTGAAGGTAACGTTTTTTAGAGTAGTTGCATTGACATGTTTTTCAAATGTTTTGGCTCTATTAAGTCAAGATAAATCCTTGTTCTTTGGTCTGGTATTTAAATGTCCTTTTTTCAAATTGCAAACAAAGTCGTATACACATTTGTCTAATGGAGCTTTACATTTTGTACAAATCAACAAATATTAACAACAGTGTTATACAAATGAATATAATATAGGATCCAGGACGATGTTCATGACATAATAGCTTCCTCTAAATATCTGCTTTTCTAAAACGTTTCATAAGAAAACCTCCATTATCATCTTTTGATTTTGTTGCTGTTGTTGCTCCAAATTCAGGAGGGCAGGTGTACAGTTTTGGGGAGTTACCATGGAAGCAGAGTCAGGTGTCGGAGCCGTCGAAGCCCACCCTGGAGGGGGCGCTCAGCGGGCAGCGGGTGGTCAGCGTCGCAGCCGGAAGCTTCCACAGCGGGGCGGTGACGGAGGACGGGGGGGTCCACATGTGGGGGGACAACAGCTCGGGACAGTGCGGGCTCTCGGGCCTCAACAGCGTCCCCAACCCCACTCCGGTCGCTCTGCTGGACTCCGACAACGCCCCCCCGCAAACGGTCCCGGTGCTGGAGCTGGCCTGCGGCGGGGGGCACACCCTGGCTCTGTCGGCGCAGCGGGAGGTGTGGGCCTGGGGCAGCGGCTCTCAGCTGGGCCTCAACGTCTCCGTCTTCCCCGTCTGGAAACCCCAG
Organism: Trematomus bernacchii; assembly: GCF_902827165.1. Taxonomy (NCBI): domain Eukaryota; kingdom Metazoa; phylum Chordata; class Actinopteri; order Perciformes; family Nototheniidae; genus Trematomus; species Trematomus bernacchii. Next base: position 844,720 of record NW_022987561.1, read on the forward strand.
AAGGTGGAGCACTTTGCGGGGAGGTGTGTGTTACAGGTGGCCTGCGGGGCCTCGCACAGCCTGGCTCTGGTGCGCTGCCTGGGCCCCCAGGACCTCCACCGGCCCCCTGTGGACAAATGCAGACAGTGTCACCAGCTGCTGTACACCATGACGGACAAGGAGGACCACGTCATCATCTCTGACGGGCACTACTGCCCCCTCAGGGTGGAGCTGACGGAGGACGAGGCCCCTGCTCTTACACAAGGGCTCAAAACAGAGCCCCCCCTCCCCTCACACACCTCCACCCCTGACCCCTTCTCTGACCCCGCTCAGGACTCGGAGAAAGGACAGGAGTCAGCGCTCGCAAATGGAGGACCCCCAGCCTCAGGCTCTGACCCCTCGGCTGAATCTAAAGAAGGAGGTGTTTCGGGGGTCAAGAGTTCACCGTATCCAGATGAGCAGGCCGTCAAAGAATACCTGAAGAAGCTGACGGAGGCCGAGCAGGTCACCAAGGTAACAGCTGGAGGAGCGCACTCTGTAGGGAAAAAAGAACATCATTGTTAGCTTAATCAATAATTGTGAATCTCTTATATTACCATTTGCTCTGTGTCTGTCTTCCAGCCCTCAGCAGGGGCTCTGACCCCCTCAAGCTCCACCCTCAACAGCCTGGTGGCCTCCTGCGCCTCCGCAGTGGGGGAGCGGGTCGCCTCCACCTACGAGGCCCTGTCGCTGAAGAAGATGATGACCTACCTCCCCTCAGGAGTGGCGAGGTCCGGCGTCCCCGCAGGGATAACGGGGGTCTTGGTGGGCGACACCACCGCGGAGCGCGTCCGCCTCGAAGACTCCACCCAGGCCAAGAAGAGCTCCAGCACCGGGGACATCCGCGAGGAGGAGGCGGAGGGTCTGCGGCGCCGCCTCTCTCTGCCGGGACTCCTCTCTCAGGGTAGATACGCTGTTCACGTCTTATCCAACTCCTATACCCTGCTGCGTAAGTACTGTGTGTGTGTGTGTGTGTGTGTGTGTGTGTGTGTGTGTGTGTGTGTGTGTGTGTGTGTGTGTGTGTGTGTGTGTGTGTGTGTGTGTGTGTGTGTGTGTGTGTGTGTGTGTGTGTGTGTGTGTGTGTGTGTGTGTGTGTGTGTGTGTGTGTGTGTGTGTGTGTGTGTGTGTGTGTGTGTGTGTGTGTGTGTGTGTGTGTGTGTGTGTGAGGCTTGTCTAGTGTCACACCTTGTGCGCAGTCGAGTCTTTTTGTGTTCTTTGTATGTCATTTATATCTACTTTTAAAACAAGATGTCGTAGAAAGTACCCATTTCTTCCTGAAGGCCATCTCTGTAGTTTTAATAACTTCTTCAGTTATTGTAATTAATGCTACACCTACTGCCTTATACTGAGAAAGGGTATTATAGATTTGAATGTTCTATAAGTTATTATTTGACTTTAGAATTATTCAGATCATTTTTAATGTGATTGATAGTGTTCGTCGTTTAGTTTCAGGTTAATGTAGTTCTTATTTAGTTTCACTTTTTGTATGTTTAGTTAAGTTTCAGTTTTTCAGAAAGGTTTACTTTCACTTTTTGTTCTGGTTTAGTTTCAGATTTGATTTGTAGTTAAGTTTCATTCTTTATATATTTTTCCTGCAGTCATATATTATAGTGAAACACTTTTAAAGGGTTAAAAACAATGGCTTTATTCGTTTGTAACTGGGTTTTGTTTATGTTAGTTGTTTTAATAAATACAATTAATTGTAGTATTTCAGTTTATAAAAATCTAGTTTACTGCTTATTTCAATTTCACTTGTAGTTATAGTGTAAAATAATACCCCCGTACATAGTCCCTGTCTTCCGTGTGGCTAATGATTATTTGTGAATATTGATTAACTGAGGGCTAAATGGACAAAATGCTATATTTACGGTGCTCCATCAAAGGTGCAAAGTTGTGACCCAGGACTGAATCTTTGTGTCCTGCGTCTCATTGTGAGTCCAGACTCAGCGGGGGTCTGAATGGTCTCCTTTGTGGGATTAAAACACTGAGGAAATGCAGATTGATATTTAGGGATTTTCAATGATCAAGGAAAGGTTGGAGGATTGAGCAGATTGAAAGTGTTAGGGGTGATAGAAAGAGAGAACAGGTGCATTGGGGGAAAAGCTTTCTGTGACCCCTTAGTCATCATATCTCTGCTCCTCATAGAAAGACTAGATCTTTGCTGTAGATTTCATCATCTGTGTTGGGCTGGGATATATTCAAGTCAGTGTTTAAGGATAAAAGATCAAATTTAACAAGGACATTTTCTGACAAATCCTGAAGACTCTAAAGTTAAAATAAAAACATAAAAAGATGCAGAGACATGGCAACGAATATCCTCACATCCAGGAATTAAATGACAGCCTGGATAAACACTGTAGTTTCAATCATGCATCAGTGTTTGTTCTGCAGGCTGCCTCTCACTGTGTGTCTGCTGTTTGACCTTTGGTGTGACCTTGTTCACTGAGCGTCACTGATGTTTCTGTGCAGCTATGTTTTGGTTTTGAACACATATTGATTTCTTCTGAACTTTGCACCTGAGATGAATCCAGTGAAGTTTCTGTCATCATCATATTTACATTCAATCGGAGAGTATTTCTCTTTTATGCTCCTTTTATACTTCAAATTCTCTGTTTCTCAGATGCATATATTGTACTTTTTACTTCACTACATTTACAACTTTCCAATTACAATTTTTAATTCCATTCCTGTTCATCAAAAACAAAGAAAACTATTGAATTGAAAAGTTTGTAATAAACTGCATTTAATTAATTATTGTGCGCTCACAGTGTCCCCGCGGCTGCTGAGGAGAGCCGGACGCCCCAGGATGCGTGCAGTGGACCTCACCCCTCTGGGGGGGGCGTTCCCTGAGGCCCAGGAGGTGTTCCCCACCCTGCAGACGGAGGTGTGGAGCTGGGGCCAGGGCGAGGACGGACAGCTGGGGCATGGAGACAATCTGGCCAGGTTGGAGGAAGTCTCTTGTCACTGCAAAAAAGGACTATCCTATATCAGGAGTGTCCAAACTGCAAATTCTAAAAGTATAATGGAATATGGGCCACACCTGAAATGTGTGCTTGTCTTATATTGCTTCTTAAATATATATGAAAACATATATTACACAGTTTTCATTGTTGTTGTTATGTCAGTGTCAATAAAGCCGAAATGACATGTATTTTAGTGTTTATTGAACGTTTCTGACAGCAGTGTCTGTGTGTCTGTGTCTGTGTGCAGGTTACAGCCTCTGTGCATCAAGAGTCTGAACAGTAAGGAGGTGGTGCGGGTGGAGGCCGGCGCTCACCATTCCCTCGCTCTCACTGCTCAGTCTCAGGTGAGCCAGGCACCTCGATTTAAAAAAAAAAAAAAAAAAAAAAAAAAAAATTCAATGATTTGTTGTCTTACTTACCAGTCTGCAAAGAACCATTTTTTCCTTTGAAAATGTAATGATCATAATATATTTTCTTTAATCCATGTGTATATCTGAGATTTGCTGAAGGTCTTTAAATAATAATTATTTAAAATAAATATGATTTTCTATTGTTTTATTATTTGTATTCATGGTGCATTTCTTAAAAATATTTTACAATTTAAATTAAAAAATAATGAATTACTTCTTTTTGTCATTATTTTTATTATATTTTGTGTTATATCTTTTAATCCTGTTTTAAATCATTTTGATCATTTCATGGTTTGTTGTGCATTGGTCTCAAATTGATGATTTGTTTTTGCTGGGTTTTTTTCTACAGTCCACACTTATTCCTCCTTCTTATTTTCAGCTTGTAGTTAACCTTTAAACACTTTGAACTGACTCACCTCAGTATACAAATAAAGTATGCTTCATTCTTGCCAAATCTTTTAGGTGTTTTCCTGGGGAAGTAACACTTGTGGTCAGCTGGGACACACGGAGTCACCCAGCACCGTCCCCCGACTCGCAAAGGTCAGAAACAAACTTCCTTTCCATTACAAACACACAGAAAGACACAGATAAATGCATACACTTTAATCTCTCCCCCCCCCCCACAGCTATCAGAGGGGATCCGGGTCTGGGACGTGAGCGCCGGAGAGAAACACACCCTGCTGCTCGCAGACGGAGACTGCTACCGGCCAATCATCTACTACAGTGGGCAGCAGGTGACGGAGGGGGTGGAGGAGAGCCACGCCAAGGAGCAGGGTCAACAGGAGGAGGAGGGGGGGGAGGAGGAGCAGAGGGCGGGGGGCTACACCCGGCAGCCTGTACTGCTCCCTTTCTGCATTGACGTAAGCACAACGTTACTGGAATTAAAAAATAATAAATGCAAAACAAACAATCACTTGATGTGAAAGTGTCTCTCTCGTGTTTGCAGCTCGGCTATGTGAGCAACGTGTTTGCCGGCGGCCAGCGCTGCGTGGTGCTGCTGGACAGGAACGTGATGGGCTTCATCGCCAGCCTCCACGAGCTCGCCGCCGCCGAGAGGAAGTTCTACTGCAAGCTGAGCAACATCAAGACGCAGATAATACGCCCCCTGCTGGAGCTAGGTACTAGAAGAACACAGAAAAAAACGCCTATAACCATATTTCTCAATCTCTTTGGGTAAATATATTTCCTTGCCTGTCTTCCTCCAGAGTCCCTGAGCTCGGCCCTGGGTCCGGTGGTCCTCGGGCTGCTGCAGACGGTGGCGGGTAGGTTCAGTCTCCTGTGTCACCTGACCGGACAGCACGCCGCCAGCCTCACTGGGAACCTGCGGCGTGTCCGTGACGTCAAGAGCCTCCTCGTCCTCGAACACGCCGACATCTTCCTCGACTCTTACAGCGAGTAAGCTTTAAAAAATAGAGACATTTGAAGGTCACATATCAAGCAAAAATAACACCTTTTCAGGGCTTTTCTTGTTCTTTCTACTGCATATGAACACAGTCAAGTGGTATAAAACGTTCAAAAACAACATATTTCTTCCATTTGAGTGCCTTTCCAAAACATACGTGTTTCAAAGAGCCTTCCCTGATTTACTTTAATTTAATTTCCTTTTTCTAACCTAGGCTTTTTTTATTCATTGCTTTATTTATGACTTGTTAGTTTTCATTTTTCATATCTTTGTGAAGCACTTTGTAAACAGTTAAAAAGTTATTTTAAAATTAATATTGTCTCTAAAATGAAAGGTACTGCAGCGCTGTGGGCAACTTGCAAGTGATGGGGGGTTTCCAGACCCTGACCAAACCCTCAATGTGAGTACACACACACACACACACACACACACACACACACACACAAATATGACAGTAAATGCTGAGTAAATCACATGATCAACACTAACTCTTGCTGATTTCCTTTGTAGAGACTTCTTTGGGAAGAGTCCCGAGCTGCTGAAGAAGCTGTCTGAATGCAGCGAGGAGACCCCCACCGTGGCCGACCTGCTGGGGGCGCTCTTCTACCTCCCAACTCGCCACATGCACGAGTACGGCCGCCTGCTGCTCAAACTGGCAACCTGCTTTGAAGTGGTGGGTCAGACAAACACAACGACAACATGCTTTACTTCTGTTGGTATGCCTATAATGTTTGAAATGTTATTTGACTATAATTGACCACTGATGGAAGATATATGTTTTTGATTTGAAGATTATTTGCAAGCATTTATCTATCTATATCTATCCTTAGTGTTTTTCTTTCCTACATTTAAAGGGACAGTTCACCCCAAAATCATAATTGCATAAATTGTTTCTCTTACCTATAGTGCTACTTTTTAATCCATGCTACTAGTTTGGTAGAAAGAAAATAGTTCCTACTGTAGTAGACATACAACTCACAACAAGCTCTCTAGATTATTTTAAAAAACAGGTTAATGAGTTGGAAATAATTTAAAATAATTCATCTTAAATGCTTTCAAAATGTTGAGATTTTGAGCTCAAATCTTTGTAAATGTGCGTATATTTGTATTAGTAAAATCACCAGAATCTGACTCTTTTTAGCACATTCTACATTCAATATTTCTGTGTGTTTGTGTGTGTTCGTTCAGAGCTCCGATGACTACCAGAGGCTGCAGGACAGCTGCTCCAAATTTGAAGCCTTAGCTCTTAAACTGAAGAGGAAGAGGAAGGACGCCGAATACACCTTCCACTTCTGGAAGAGCTTCCCCGGCAAAATGACGGTAAACTCCCAGAGTGTGTGTGTCCTTCACAATGAGTCCTGGAAGGGTCACATGATGTCACGTTTTGCTGAACGTTTTTTTTCCGACAGGACTCTCTGAGGAAGCCTTATCGCCGGCTCATCTGCGAGAGCAGCAACAAAGCGCTGACGCTGCAGAACGCCGGCAGGTTCTCCGTCAACTGGTTCATCGTCTTCAATGACGCTCTGGTCCACGCGCAGGTGAGCTACACACACACACACTTTCCATCATGTCCTTTTACCTGTTTGAAGCCGTCACCTTTGGGCTCTGTAACTCGGTGTGTTTTAAGCGTTTGTGTGTGCTTGCCTCCGTGCTGTCAGGGCGTGTCACCTTGTAAAAATCTCGTAAGTATGCAGCCAGAAGCAAATGTCAGCTCAGCGACCTTTACCCCCCCCCCCCCCTGTACCCTTTTCTTCTGTGTGTGTGTGAAGGGCTCAGGGCTCAGGGCTCTGTGTCATAGGATTCAGCCCTAAAACACATGACAAACACACACACATAAAACATCTGAGCGTTCATTTGGCACCAAATATATGAATGAGGTTGTGGACCATCGCTAAAACACATTTCTTTGTTTAAATAATTGGACACAAGTGTTGTTAGATAGATGTTTGAAACTTTATTTGTATCCCCAGTTTACTTTTAATGTCCATACATTAACTGATGTTATATTACATACTCTGGAAAATCTATATTTATAACATTACGTTTTTTTTTTCTGTTTGTTTTCTGGCTTATCCATCAAATGAAATAACTTACAAATTAAGGATACCCTGAATCCAGTGCTCTCATGCTATATGAATCTTCAAAAATATATGAATCGCTGCAAATATTTCCCCTCTAATACTGACTGTAAGAAATAGGAGATAACAACCAAAGTACTGATTCAAAATGTCCGCTGATACGCAGCCCTATCCCCACCTTCCTCCTCCGTCTGCTCTCTACCTGCATGGACAAATGAACAAAACCATTTCGTTTTATTCTCATACATTATGTGTTGCTCTTCTGTTGCCTCATTGCAACCAATCCAGCTGGGAATCTTAAACTGTTAAAAAGTACTACATTCCTGTTTTACTGCTGTTATATAACGGTTGACCTACAGTTACTGGTTCATTTCTCCAAAGCAGTTTCCTTCCCTCTTCTCCCTGTTTGTCTGTTTTTTCTGGGTTTCTCTCTTCCCATTTGCATCCCCCCTCTTTGTCTTCCCCTCCTGTGGTTGTCCCAATACTTTTTGACTGTGTGACTCATTGTTTGACAAAAGAAACGTCTGTAAAAATCAAATCCTCTGAAGGTGAAAACCAAAATGTTAACTTCAAATTCCTGAAGCAGGTTGTACAATTGAAGCTGAGAAAGAAGTGGCTGTGGACTGTGATTGTTCTGCGTGTCTTGTGATGGTGTTGCAGTGAAAGAGTTGCATGAATGCATAATACTACACATGTTGTCTTGCATGCTTCAAATACATGATGTTATTCTCCAAAAGTATAATTAGGTGTTTTGTTGTATTATTTATTGTATGAAATGAATTCCTTACTTTTTGTTTATTGTACTTTTTACTTTTCTTTTAATTAAATACCTTTTCTTCCCCGTTAAATCTGTCTTCCCTTGGTCTATAAGGTATACAAATTAAATACTAACTATTATTAATGTTATGTTATTTCTGGTAAATGTTCTTTAGGTAGAAGAGGTATTTTTGCTAAATTTAAATATATTTCAGTCAATTTCCTTAGACATTTTTTCCTCTCAATTATGACATGCTTATGGAGAAGGCTGAAGTTAACTACTCGGTTGTGTGTAAGGTCAATACACATGTATGTCTTTCAATGTGGTCTTATTCATTACAAATATTAATGATGTTTATTTCCCTTTCTTAACACCTACTTCTCCCCTCTTTCCTCATCCTTTCCCTCATTCTCCACGCCTGTTCCTCCTCCAGTTCTCCACCCATCATGTCTTCCCCTTGGCCACACTTTGGGTGGAGCCCATCCCAGAGGAGAACAGCGGCCTGTGAGTCTGATTAATAGATTATTGTTTTTTGTGTTGAACTGACAAATACCATCAGGAATACCAGATCTTAAAACGTTTTGAAACCTATGAGATGCACATGTACTTAGTCTAACTTCATCTTTACATATCAAGGTTGTATATGTCTTGTTTTGTCGGTACAAAACACAAAGATATTCACTTATAATTATGATAAAGGTCATTAAATGTGTGTGTGTGTGTGTGTGTGTGTGTGTGTGTGTGTGTGTGTGTGTGTGTGTGTGTGTGTGTGTGTGTGTGTGTGTGTGTGTGTGTGTGTGTGTGGTGTGTGTGTGTGTGTGTGTGTGTGTGTGTGTGTGTGTGTGTGTGTGTGTGTGTGTGTGTGTGTGTGTGTGTGTGTGTGTGTGTGTGTGTGTGTGTGTGTGTGTGTGTGGTGTGTGTGTGTGTGTGTGTGTGTGTGTGTGTGTGTGTGTGTGTGTGGTGTGTGTGTGTGTGTGTGTGTGTGTGTGTGTGTGTGTGTGTGTGTGTGTGTGTGTGTGTGTGCGCGTGCAGGTATGGGTTAAAGTTGATCACACCAGAGGAGACGTTTGCCCTGCTCGCGTCCTCTCCCACGGAGAAGGTGAATCCTTCAAAGTTACTGATTTACAGACTCTCTCCTTTGGTCATTATAAAATGATTTCTACGTGTAACCCTGTCTCCATTCTCCATATAACCTGTACCACTCCTTAAAAACTGTGCTATATCCGTTCCCAGGCCAAGTGGCTCCGCTCCATCAACCAGGCGGTGGAGCAGGCGCTGGGCGGGGCGGGGCAGGACACCGCCTCCATCGGCTCCGGGTCCAGTCAGAAGACGGAGCCCCCCGTCTCCAGGACCGCCTCCTACACCTTCTATAAGGAGGGGCGGCTGAAAGAGGCCAAGTATGAAGGGCACTGGCTCTCAGGGAAGCCCAACGGCAGGTGGGACACTACACGTCTGCATATGGGTCAAATATTTGTATCCTTGTGCCTAACTGGAAACATTTCTGGCTTTTACGTTTTTCATAGTATTGGCTGTTGTAATGCATCTGAAGTACATTAAAGTGAGGTTTTTTGGAAGTTAAACCTCAGTGCCTAAAAAGTATAAAATCTTTTGCAGCAATTTTTAACCCATTAAAACACGTTTTTTTTTTTAATCCCATGGACATTACAGCAGAAAATCATGCATTTTATTATATCATGCTTTACATCAAAAGCCATGGCTTCAATTTGTACCTTTTACTATTGACTATACATGCTATTTTTGTGTTTTTTGGGGGGATATTACTGGCATTTGAAGGGAAAATCAATCAGAATATGAATGGATATTTGGTCGGGATCATCAGGACTCATTTCGGTTTTTAAATGATTAAACATGTGGATAATATTATTAATTTATAGGGTCATTTTATAGCTGTTTTAGCAAAGGGACATGTTTGTCTCATGAGGTAACAAATATAATTGATCTTGTCATCTGACACTGCATAAAGTCAAATGCAACAAAAAAACATGCAGCTTCTCAAGGGATGATTAGTGATCTTGATGTGTAGTAATGATTTGGATGTTTTTCAGTGGCGTGTTAAAATGGCCTGATGGGAGAATTTACACAGGGACGTTTAAGAACGGACTGGAAGATGGGTGAGTGCATAATGTGTGTGTCTCATTCTTACATGAGCCAGGTGGTTTTTAGCTCCTGTTTCCTAATGCCTATTTGTGTTTTTTTTTGTAGCTTTGGTGAATTTGTGGCTACCAACAAGACGCTCAACAAGAACGATCAATACCAAGGTCACTGGAAAGACGGCAAGATGCACGGCCTCGGGACGTACAGGTGAGTGTGCCTCGAAATGGTGAGGTAGAAACTCTCATTGAGGATAACAAACATAAGATAATAAACCCCCCCTGTGTTTGCAGCTATGCCAGCGGCGAGGTCTACGACGGCTGCTTCCAGGACAGCATGCGACACGGACACGGCATGCTGCGCAGCGGGAAGCTCAACACCTCCTCCCCCAGCGTCTTCATCGGGCAGTGGCTGCAGGACAAGAAGACCGGATACGGAGTCTTTGATGATATCACAAAGTACGCTCATCAGTCCGTTTTATGTTAGAAATGTGGATAAATGACCAGCTCTGACAAGCTTATACAACTGTGTTTAATTTAAGATGTTCAGCTTTATCTTGGTTTTTTACATTTGTCTGTTTTTTCCCAGAGGAGAGAAGTACATGGGCATGTGGCAGGATCACCAGCGGCAGGGCAACGGGGTCGTGGTCACTCAGTTTGGACTTTATTACGAAGGAGCTTTCAAAGAAAATAAGATGATGGTGAGCTCCTCTGTGATTTCAGTCACATATTGTGCTTGGCAGTTTAAGAGACCAACGCTAATGTAGCTATTTTATATATATTTTTTTTTTTGTAATTCCTTCTGTTTTTTCTGTTTTAGGGCACCGGAATCCTGCTGTCCGAGGACGACACCACATACGAGGGGGAATTCTCTGATGACTGGACCCTCAACGGAAAGGTGACAAATGAACACGATGTCAATATAGTGTGTATATTTAACCATTAGCATGTTTTGTTTTTTTTTAAATCACTTTTTCTTAAAAACATTTTGGATCCCAAGTTAATAATACAAATAATTAAAATAAATAGCAGGGGAATAACACAATTGAAGGAACCAAAAACATATAAAGAAATAGTAGTAATGTGTATCAGGGTAGTTAAATGTTCTAATTGTCTCTCCTCTCAGGGTGTGCTCACCATGCCAAACGCTGATTACCTGGAGGGCTCCTTTAACGGGGAATGGGGCTCTGGCCTCAAAGTGACGGGCTCCTACTTCAAACCGCACCTGTTCGACACGGACAAGGACAAGACCCGCGACGTGTAAGCTCACACAGAATCTAGAATGTGCAGAAAAATTGCATTTAATCATGATTAAAGGTCCCCTATTATACTGTTTTAAACAATATATTATAGGTCTCATATATATATATATATATATATACAGAACCTGTCTCTGAAGTGTTTGGCTGAAACAGATCATTGTAGCATCCCATAAACCCCTCTGTTTCATCCCTGTTCCAAAAGTGCTGATTCTGTGTCTGTAGCTTTAAATGCTAATGAGCGGCTGCTGGCCACGCCCCTCTGAGAAGTGATTGGTTGAAAAAACAAAATGTGGCTCTAGGAGGAGATTCAGGTGATAAGGTGGGAGGGGGTTACCTTGGTTGTTTATTGGCTAATGGGTGCACAACCCAAAAAAACATTATGACATCACAAAGTGGCCAAAATCTGATCAGCTAATTTTAGATGGATCAGGACAAAAAGAGACACTTTCAGATTCTCTTAACACACATTTTTATGTATAAAAGACATGGAAAAGGGAGTTTTTCATAATGTGTGTGTGTGGTGTGTGTGTGTGTGTGTGTGTGTGTGTGTGTGTGTGTGTGTGTGTGTGTGTGTGTGTGTGTGTGTGTGTGTGTGTGTGTGTGTGTGTGTGTGTGTGTGTGTGTGTGTGTGTGTGTGTGTGTGTGTGTGTGTGTGTGTGTGTGTGTGTGTGTGTGTGTGTGTGTGTGTGTGTGTGTGTGTGTGTGTGTGTGTGTGTGTGTGTGTGTGTGTGTGTGTGTGTGTGTGTGTGTGTGTGTGTGTGTGTGTGTGTGTGTGTGTGTGTGTGTGTGTGTGTGTGTGTGTGTGTGTGTGTGTGTGTGTGTGTGTGTGTGTGTGTGTGTGTGTGTGTGTGTGTGTGTGTGGCAGGAAGCTGGGGCGTCTGTGTGTGTGCGCGGAGGACAAGTGGCAGGCGGTGTTCGAGGAGTGCTGGAGTGAGCTGGGCTGTGAGACCCCAGGCCAAGGAGAGAACTGGAGGGCCTGGGAGAACATCGCCATGGCCCTCACAACCAGCCGGAGACTCATCCAGGACAGGTACACACACACACACTCCTGACATTTAGTTTCATTTTACCAGGGAAAAACACGTTTTATTTCAGGGGGTGATGTATATTTTTTGTGTGTTGCAGTCCGGAAGCGTTGTCTCGAAGTCACAGCAGGACCCTGGAGAGTCTGGAGGTGATCCCGCAGCACGAAGGACCAATCACCATGGAGAGATATCACATCATCCGACTCTACCTCATCAAGGTGAGCCCAACTGTGTGCAAACTGATCTGTCAAACACATTTCTTTCTAATGGGATATTTTGCTTATGATACTAACTTCCATATACTTCAATAAAACATGTAATGCTTATGGGATATATTCCATTACATTATGAAATTGCTGATTTTACTTGAATGAAGGATCTGTCTTCTTCTTCAACCTCTAAAGTCCTGGATATAAACAAAATAAAACAAAGCTTGCATTCTCTTGCTCAAATGATCCATTTTGCTTTTATTTGCACACACATAACACTAAATAAAATCCACATAATAAAATCAAAATAAATGTGACAGGAGAGGTGAAAAGCCAGTGTACTCTAGGAAAAAAAAAAAAACTACCAAGACAAACGGAAAACAACCAATCTGTAAACAACAATCAAATTAAAAGTAAGAAATACTTTTAAAAAACCACACTGAGAAAAACAAGAATACAATATTTTTAAACAGTTTGTACATGTGAAGGAAATATTAGACATCATGATCTAAATGTGATGCTGATGTTTTCACCATGAAATGAAATCATCAAATGGAGTAACTGTACCCCACTCCACAGATTTAGCAGTGAAATCATTTTGTCTAGTAACAGTAATATCCCTCCACTTCCTCCAGGCGTGTGACACCCCCCTCCACTCGCTGGGCCGGCTGCTGGAGACCCTGGTGGCGGTGTACAGGATGACCTACGTGGGCGTGGGAGCCAATCGTCGGCTGCTGCCTCAGGCGGTCAACGAGATCAAGTCATACCTCAACCGCATCTTCCTCATCGTCAGGTAACTAACATTCAGTCAGCAAGCTACTGCAAATAGCCCCGATTCAAATGATTGTTCAAAATGGATATCATTTAAAGGTATAATATTTAACACTTGAGCATTAAAATGTGTAGAAAACAGACCTATTTTGTTGAGTTGTGAACTTTACAAACCCTGTTCCAACCCAAAGACACTTTTTATTCTAATCAGGTGAATTATTAGGTCTCCTAAAATTGCATTATTTATATCTCCTTTGCGCAAATGCCAGTGTCGTGTTTTTTTTGCCAAAAGCTGTCATAAATTATTTTTTTCCCGCTTTCAAACCACATTTCTTCCACACAATTTCTATATCTTAGTCATTTTTTCACACTATATTTATAACCGGTGGAAGGATCTATCTTATCATATTGTTTTTTGAATGACTTGTAGTGCTGGAAAATGACCGATTTTGCGTTTAAAATATACATGTTGTATTTTATTTTACTTTTTAATTTGACCTTTATTTTACCAGGATAGGTTTAAGTGTGCTTATGTGTGCTCTGCAGGTTTTTATTCCCAGACCTGCCAGAAGAGGGCGGTCTAATTCCAGAGCCGACCACCAACCTCCAGGACAAGAGGGAGCCGGGCTCCAGCGATGCCCATCTAGAGTCACCTAAACCTGGGTAAGGACGGGGCAAACCACAGGCCTTATTTCAGGGTGTATGCCTCTTTAAGGACTCTGTTGAACCCTCCTGTGTGTTTCCTCCTCAGCCGTGTGGTGAGCAGCTCGGCTCTACTGCTCCCCGTCCTGCTTCCTCGCCTCTACCCCCCCCCTCTTCACCCTCTACGCTCTGGACAAGGAGAAAGAGGACGACGTGTACTGGGAGTGTGTGCTCCGCCTCAACAAGCAGCCCGACCTCGCCCTGCTCGCCTTCCTCGGGGTCCAGCAGTACGTCACAATCTGGATAAACATACAATAAAGAGTGATATGCATGTAAATCCTAAACAATGACTTCCTGTCCGCAGGAAGTTCTGGCCGGTTTCCATTCCCACATCCATGTCTGAACTGGCAGAGAAGCAGCAGGTATGGTTCAAGTTGCTTTACTTTTACCTTAAGATAAAGAAAAAAAGGTAGTTTTTATTTACAGTCACACATTTGATCGAGCATTTCAATATATCTCTGGTTCCAGCTTCTTTATTAGGAATATTTTAAAGTCATTTTGAAAGTAAAGAGAGTATTTTACATCTCTGAAATGTTAGTTGGGAAGTAATCAAGCAATTTTTTTTTTTTTATGTTGAGCCCTTTTTCACAATTTCTTTACATTTTATAGACTGAACAGATAATCCATTAATCTAGAATAACATTTGCAGATTAATCACTAAAATAATAATTGTTCATTTCAAATCAAAAGTCACTTTGCATCTACAGTAGTTTGAATACCTAGCTCATACCAGGGTTCCCACGGATCCTCAAAAAAGTATCTTTGAGCATTAGGAAAAGCGCTTATTATTATTTATTATTAAAAGAGTTTAAGACATTCAATTTAAAAGAGACGGCCATACAAATGCTAAGAAATAATAGGAAGTAGCATTTTATTATTTATTTTTCTTCTGACTTTGCATTGACGAATACAAAAAAATGGGTTAAAGCAATTTGTTTAAAATGGACACAGAGCTGGATAACGGAAACCTTTGAAACAAAATAAAAGTAGGTCTGAGTGGCATTTAAAAATACTTAATTAAACCTGCCCTCAGCTGTAGAAACCTTGTATACAGTATTTTAGTAACAGTTTTTCCACCGTGAATAAAAGGTGTGTCTTCTGGTCTTCAGGTCCTGTCCAGCACTAAGGACGCCTGCTTCGCCTCGGCAGTGGAAACACTACAACAGATCAGGTACGGAACAACTTTAAAACGAGTTAAAATCACATCTAAAGAGCTGTTTTTAAAATCTATATTTCTTGTTTGTTTGCAGCACAACCTTCACCCCGTCAGACAAGCTGCAGGTGATCCAGCTCACCTTCGAGGAGATCACTCAGGCCGTGCAGTCGCTGCTGAAGCAGGACTTCCTGTGGTCCATGGACGACCTTTTCCCCGTCTTCCTCTACGTGGTGCTGCGTGCCAGGTCAGCGCCAAACCAAACCCAATCACACACTAATACACAAATAATATGATGATGAGACAACAGAGAGATTTGTTTTATTGTAGGCCAAGAGTCAATGTTGATAGTGAAAGAAAACACACAGGCTTTTACCAAACAATTAATAATCTGCTACTTTTTATATATACTGTATCTATATTGCTACTGAGCTGTTTAGTGTAGTTCCAAAAAAAGCAGTTTTAAAGTTCTTGAATCTTATGAAATTTATAATGTTTTGTCCTAAGAATCCGAAATTTGGGGTCAGAGGTCAGCCTGATTGAAGACCTGATGGACCCCTGCGTGCAGCACGGAGAGCACGGTATCATGTTTACCACACTCAAGGTAACACACACACACACACACACACACACACACACACACACACACACACACACACACACACACACACTCTTCTCGTAATAAGTGACTTTATTATCTCACAGAATATTTGTAGGTTTATTTTCTCTTAAATGTGAGTTTTCTCTACCCCAGTAGTTATTATATATATTTGAAATGGCTCTTATACTAAATAAAAGTGTCTTCTCCACCTTCAGGCGTGTTACTACCAGATCCAGCATGAGAAGATCACCTAAGAAATGATTGGGCGTAAACTTCCTGCTGTCCCGACCCACAATCTCGGCCAACCAGAGGGCCAGGATCAGCCAGGCTTCAGGATGACGGACCGGAGCACCAACCAATGGGAAGCGAAGGATCATATGAACAGGTTGCCCACAGCTCCATCTGCTGCTGTCATGGAGACGGGCACACAAACACACACAGTCTCCTTTTTTTTTTTATTATTTACCCTTCTTCTCCTCTGATGGATCATGGAAATGTGAATATTGTCTGTGTTGAGCCACTACATGCCGTCCAGTTTAAACCGGTCCGACTGACTTCCTGTGGGAAATCCTGAGGAAGGGTACGTTAGTTACCTGGGAGGAAATTCAAGCTCGAACGATTTTTCTTTTCAGTGCCAATGGACCAAGTTGGCTCTTGAGTTTCTCTGCACACTGTGAGATATGGCACCTATTTTTCTTCTGTGAAATACGTACATTTTTCAGCATGAAACAAACACTTTATGGCACAGAAAACGTTCCTTTTTAACCTCCAGTGTTTCAGCCAGTTACTATCTGAATAAATACCTTGAAAGCACGACACTTTAAGGAACTGACACACTTTTTACGAAGTGTCCGGGACATCGATATGTTTACAGCTAGCTCAATTTCCTCCACTAACACAAAAGAAACTTCACCAACTGACGTACATGTGATTCATGCTTTATCTCAAGTGTTTTCAAACCGTTTTACAAGAGAATAGACCCCAAGGATAACTTGATGGTTTAACAAATGCTTTACAAGTATCTCTGAGGTTTATCTGTTTGATACTGTATCATCAACATAAACTGGCTTGGCTATTATTCTAAAATGACATCTCCTGTTACACCAAGTGGCAGCAGAATAGCGTTAAACACAGTTAGTGGCTGTATTAGCCGACTTTAAGTCCCTTTTTTTGGTAGCCAACCAGCGACTCCGATTTCCCAAACATTTATCGCCACAAACACTGACAGTTTCTACGAGATAAATCACAACCAGGACTTGTTGAAGATATGGCACATGTGATTCTTAAAGCAACATGCATATGTTTCTCAGTTTTAACAAGTAAGTGTTCCTTTCATATGAAGCAAAAATCATCCTTTTCTGAAGCCAAATAATCCTTTTTAAAGCAGAAAGCTGGAAACAGGGTTGCCATAATTAACATAAATGAATGCTAACATGTTTTATGCACTCAATGCCTGTAATGTTGTTGAATTAGTAAACTGCAGGTCGCTTCACATCCCCTTTATTCCCACTAAAATCCAAGAGAAAAATATATTTTGGGAGACACTCATCGCCCTAAAATGAATCAGAAGAGTGTGTATTAACTGTTTGTGACGGTAACAGTGTTCATTACAGGCAGGGAGAACAATTGGCACATCAATCAGGAAACTACAGCTCTAACTGTCAGACAATGTCGCTTATTTGTGATATGCGTCACACATGTGAGTTTATGAAAGGGCTTAAGAGGGGATTCAGAGGGATCCCAGCCATCATTTTTAATATCATGGCTTTTGTTTTCTCACATGGTTTAACAATTGCAAAGCCCGCGGATCAGAAGCCTCGTTTTGAAGGGATACATTTAGGTGAAGCTGCTCTTTTCCCCGCAGGATTATTAATATCTACGGAAAGCGGGCGAAAAAATGATTTGAATTGAAAGCTGCATGTCCTTAACTAAAAACGTTCATCTTTGGCTGTTAAACTGATAGAATGTTGAAGACAGAGCTTCGAACTGTTAGGATATTATTAAGACTCTTCCATGGTTTGAGCTCTTTTTCTGCTGAGACCGTTTGTGCCTGACGATCTTCTTCAAGGATTTAATTCCCAAAATGCAACACTTTCCCTTTCCAAAAATGCCTCCATTGTGAAATGATTCTGTCACCCAGAGACATCTTTATTTAACTGAGAGACAACACTTCCTGTTCAGTTCAGTGTTAATGTGTGACTTTTTTAAATGTCGAAGGATAAAGTTGTATTTTCAATTGACGTAAAAACTGACTTTCAACCAAACTACTCATACAAAACTGCACGTTTATGGAAAACGGTTAACTGACTCAAATACATGAAGTGTTATTTTAAATCCGCTCTGAATGGTTATCGATATAAACTGAAGGTTATTGTTCATAAGCTCATGTTGGGTTCATGTCCTCGACACATGTTTACTTTTCAAAATGCCGCGCACAGGTCTAATGTTCCTTCATTCTGTGTTCAAATGACTGTTCTCTCACTTTGGTGTTTACTAGTTGACATTTTGTGTTTGAGCTGGCTGACTCCCACTTTGTTTGTCTTTTACAATGTATTGTACCTGTAAATACTTACAGAGGGCAATAAACTATTCGATGGATGTTGCTACCTAATCTGCTTTTACCGTTTTATTCCTACAAATTGTAATGCAAAAATAATCCAAATTGAATTGTTGCTAAGCCTTTTCTGCTTCCAGCTTGATGATTGTTTTTGCTTCTCACAGTTTTTTCTGAATGTAAACTCAAATTGTTACCACTATTTTGTTGGCTTAATGTTTAAACAATTATAGATAATTATTTGCAGTCCTCCTAAATGTTTTGCAGCGAATATCACAAAATATCTTCATAATTTCTCCTTATTATAATTATTTTCGTTACATAAGGAAAATGGGAAATGTAGTGTGGGTGACAGACGTAATATAACGTAATTTTATTATGTTTTAAACTATTTTTATGAATTGACTATTTGCAAAATATATTTATTTTAACTATTCTTTGACTAGCTTTAATATTATAGATTATTTGACTCTTCTAATAACTTTTTCTACATTTTGTCAGTTTCAGGGCTCCAGTAGTGGTGTGCGAAGAGAGGTAACACATATAAACCAGGTGACGAATTGTCCTTCAGGTGAGAAAATATTTCAATATTATAAAGTTTAAGCAGAATACAGCAGAAACAAAGTCAGTTTTGGGGCTCCATAGCTGAAAAGCATTAAGGAAAATGTAAGAAATAAGATTACCAATCAGGAGATTACCCCCATTCCTGACAGTTTTTAAGTAAGGGGACTAAAAGATACTTTATCTGCCGTCTACTCTCCATTAACTCGAGTCTCCAGCTGTAGTGGCAGATTAGCAGATCTTTTAATTACAGACTAAAGGCTTTTTCTTTTACTCAACCTCGAAATTACACATCTCTCTAACTCGGGCCCTTTCGAGGAACTGGAAGTAGGACGTTTATGGTGTCACCACGATTCTCTCCTTCTCTGTCCAGGGTCTCCTCCTCCTGCGTGCCGCTGAAAGAGTTAAGAAGATTTGGCAGCAAACAAGCCAGCCGGTGAGGGAGGACTTGGCTTCCGGTGGGCAGAGGCAGTCGGCTCACTTGCCCGGGATTAAGTGGGATCGGGAGAGATTACAGCCCTCCCTCTCTCTGCCTCTCGTTCCCTGCAGCTCGATGAAAGTGTAGTCCAGTCTCCGGGGATTCATTTCCCAGCATATATACATTTTGCTGCACCAGAATCGCTGCTATAAACTTGCAGGAGGATAAAAGCTTGGGCATTCCTGAGAATTCAGACACAAAGGTAAGATTATTTTTGCTCTAACAGAAACACCTCCTCTCACTCCTGTTTTATTTCTTACAGGGAATCCCTTTTAACCACAGCTGTGTTTGAATACATTGTGTGTCTTAACATAATTCCTTTCCAGTCAAGATGAGGTATACAATCTGCCTTAATTTACTTTTTTAAGTCTGTCAAATTAAACAAATGTCCCACCTAACTTCCTACTATTAAACAGGTTTATGTTGATACTAGTGTCAGCTCTCTCCTGATGGTTCTCCAGCCAGAGATTAAGGTCCGCACATCTCCGTATTTACATGGCGTTGCTCATATATGAGCTGCCGTGAAGTGTGCCATTAACCCCTGACCCCCACACACTAACCTCTGATGAAGTTGTGGCTTCTCCGCCTGATCCCTCGGCTGGATTAACAGCCAAAGGAGACTAAAACACTTATTGCATGTCACTTACTCTTGGTTAATAAAAAGAAAAGAAAGAAATAGATCCTGTAAATGAATCTTGCAGCCCTTTCTTGTAGAGATGTCCCAGACCTTTCTTATTTTATGTACTCATACAGTCTTTAATTATCTTATTGCTTTTTCTGCTATGATACCTATATTTGCCTAAGAGGACCAATAAAGGTTTATCTATTCTTATTTTATTTGACTCAAAAATACATTGAGGCAGGGACCATATTTATAATATTTGATAGGCACCGAGAAGCACAAATAAGAAAAGTAATAAATAAAGCAACCTTCAACCAAAACAAGAAACAACTGGATTGTAAATTAAGTGGTAGATGAAAATAAAGGTGATTAAAGCCTAATTTGCAGAGAAAGGCGGAAGTTACTACATTTACCAGGATGCATTGCGTGCAAGAATTAGTTTGCAATACAAGCGAAAAGAACAATCAAGTTCTGTTTTTTATTCACATCAAGATAGCACCTTCTCTCTGATTGGATATCCCGATCAAAAGGTGGAAAATGTTCCCCTTTAAGAATGAAGCATCTGTTTGTATTCGGCACTCGTCTAAAACTGTTTGTTGTGTTGCCTTCACTTTCCCAGGTCTTTCTGGTCCTCGTAAGCAGGCAGCAGGTGGTTGTGGGTCAAAGGTCGGGGGTCCAGTGACTATGAGGCAGGCTGTGGAGGCTCAGGTGTTAAACCCCCACTGTGAGCTAGGAGAACACGGTCAGTATATCTGGGACAGTTAATATACCACCACAGCTTTCTGTGTATTTATAATCCCCCGGTGTGTGTGTGTGTGTGTGTGTGTGTGTGTGTGTTGTGTGTGTGTGTGTGTGTGTGTGTGTGTGTGTGTGTGTGTGTGTGTGTGTGTGTGTGTGTGTGTGTGTGTGTGTGTGTGTGTGTGTGTGTGTGTGTGTGTGTGTGTGTGTGTGTGTGTGTGTGTGTGTGTGTGTGTGTGTGTGTGTGTGTGTGTGTGTGTGTGTGTGTGTGTGTGTGTGTGTGTGTGTGTGTGTGTGTGTGTGTGTGTGTGTGTGTGTGTGTGTGTGTGTGTGTGTGTGTGTGTGTGTGTGTGTGTGTGTGTGTGTGTTGCAGGCCTGCGTCAGATCCTTACGGATGTGATCGAGGAGGTGAGGAAGTCTGTGAATCAGGACATCGATGGAGCGGAGATCCTCCACAGTCTGAAAGCCCCCTGGCTGCTCTCACTGATCAAGGTCTGAACATCCACTTTATCATTTAGTTGAAATATTATCACCACTTGAATATTATAGTATTTATTATTAGTGATTAGTCAGTTACTCTCTCATATTCTTTTTATTTGTTATTACCTCCACAGGCAATACAGATGGATATAAAAGCACAATTAAAATAACTTGAATAGATATGGTTGATTTGACATAACAGAGGACACAAGCAGGGAGACAAACTCGTCTCAATAAAATATAACCATGGATGAAAATAAAGATATGTTGGCCACAGCTGCAATGGTGTTTGATGGCTGTGAAATGTACAAAATCTAAACCTTTATACCACAAAATATTTCCTTTTTTGTCAAACACAACGTTGAGAACAAATTCTACTTTCATTTGACCTTCAATAGATTGTCCTAGGATGGGATGTGAACACAAATAACTCTCTAAATGTAGGAAATGTCAAGGAGCATGTCAAAGACATAGGTTGAGGGAAATGTGGGCTTAGATACAAACATAAAAGCCTCAAGGTGTTTAATAATACATTTGAAACTTTAAATGTTATTTCTTTATCATCATTTGATCATTGTTTTCAGGTTTACGAGTGTCTCCAGACGTTCCTGAGTGATTCCCCAGCTCCGGCTCTGGACTACGCTTCAGGACTCTCACTCCAGGTTACTCTTCTTTTATGTTTTATTACCAACTCACATTCATCTGGTGGAAGTCTTTTATTATAAATGTCGGACTTTGCTTCGTGTAGTTGCTGATTGACATCAGATCGTTGCCGGGCTGCTCTGAAGAGGCCAAAGAGCTTTACCGCCTCCTGAGACAGCCTCACCTGCAGGTAGGAAGTCTGGATGTGTTGTCTTTTTATCATTGGATATACTTTGCATATATCATTTACAGCAACATAACTTCATGCATTTTTTATTCCTCGGGATTGTGGGAAACACACAAACTGAAAGATTGACAATAAAGTTGACTTTGACTTTGACATGAAAGTTGTCAAAATGAACCAGAATTGCTTATAAACTGATGTCTGGTGATCGTTATCTCTTGCAGGCTCTGCTCTCGGCTCATGATACGGTGGCCCAGAAGGACTATGAGCCGGTTCTGCCTCCGATGCCCGACGAGCTGCCGGAGGAAGAGGAGGCCACCAGGACCGTCTGCTTGGTGAAGAACAAACAGCCTCTGGTGAGCTACACAAACAAAGTCTCCTCAATCCGTCATGTAACACCTCGAAAGAATCTTTGTTTCTTAGAAGACATTACAAATTGCATCAGTGGAGACATTCTGCACAGAGTAGGTCTTAACACATATATCAAGATATTTGTCACATAACACACAAATATAGGGACACAAAAGGAAAATATAATTAGTGATTTGAGTGAACTGACCCTTTAGACTGCATTTCATGTGTAGAAGATTTGCTTTATGATGTGTTGTCATATTTAGATTGAGCTATGTATGTATTGGTCTGTGAACCATGCATACATCCCAGCATATAAACTGGAGCACAATGTCTCAAAGCAGATGCTCGTGGGTATTTTAATATGTAGGCTCTTTTATTTCTGCCAAATTGAAATCAGCGGACTGCATCCAACAGAGACCAGATGTTTGGATTTTATAATCTGTCATTTTAGTAATTGTCTGCTGATGCTACAGATTTCCTCCCCGCAGAAACCACTGGGAACATGAGGATATTAAAGGTTATCAATTTATGCAAAATACTAACATGTCTTGTAATAAGTTTGTCTTTTGAGTTTTTTATTTGACAACAAAGTATTGGTTTTAACTGAACTTTAAGGAAGACAATCATGGTATAAAAGAAACATATGAGCATTGTTCACAAAGCAAACTTAAAGTCTTTTTCTATGCAAAGCATGTCACGCTTATTCCAGATTTTTGTATCATTTTAAAGTGAATATCAAGACATTTAAAGACATCTTAGACTTTTAGAAACTGGGATGGAAATGTTTCACATGTTTTCTTACATTAAAATAGACCAAACCATTTAAATCCATTAATATAATCCTATTTTAAATAGTTAATCTATAAAATAACCATTAGTAGCAGCCCTATAACCATATAACCACCGTGAGAGCTTGGGTGTTTGTCAGAGATATAGTAAAAACCCATTTTCTAGCACCAAGCGCACAGCAATTTAAAGTATTGATATGATTTTGAGAATGGTCAGAGATGATAGATAATCTTATCTTTAAAATCTAGTTTCTTTTCCCAGTCTTGAACATGTCTGTCTACCTTTTTGAGTGATTGTGTTGTCTCACAGCTCCCCCACCAAAGACTCGGTGCATCCTCCCCGTGTGCGAAACGATGCAAAGAGAGGGTCCGAAATCACTGGGACACCCTGAGACGTGTGACCCAGCAGAGCCTGCTGAAAGGCGGTGCATTCAGGGTCCAAAGCCATGCCGCAGGAACTTTGAAGACCTCGTCGTTGTGTAGCTCTCGCAGGGGCAGCTTCCCCCCGTCCGATGCTCTTTGTCCCGCAGCAGCAGCGCGGCCGTACGCTCCTCCTCGATTTCATTCAACGTGTAAATATCAGATGTGCTGTGGCAAGCCGCTGAGCCCGTGTAGAGTTTGTTACTCCGGGCTGATCTGGGAACAGAGTGTTCACCGCTCTGCGCCCTCCATCTACAGCTCTGTGCTCATCGGTAAGAAAAAAGAGTCATCTTCATCCATCCTTCATCCATCCTTCATCACAGAAACTCATGGACTCTCATCAGGGCGGCACGAAATGTAGTTTTGCGGCCAACTGGCACGATTTAAGCAAGCGATCAGTGGTGTAAAGTAACTAAGTACATTTACTCAAGTAGTATACTTCAGTACACTTTTCAGTTTCTTACTTTATTTGAGTATTAAATCAGCCTTTACCAGCTTTGATAACACTTTAATGATCAATCATTATCAAACATATCATATATATTATTCTGAAATAGACCAATCTGCACAATGACTACTTTTACTTTTGGTGCTTTAACTATATTTGGCTGATAATACTTTTCTACTTTTACTTGAGGAACATCTCGAATGGAGGAATTTTACTTGTAACAAAGTATTCCTACACTCTGGTATTTCTACTTTTACTAGAGTAAAGTACAACATCTGAGTACATCTCCCACCTCTACAGGCAATTTGTTTTCAAGCAATATACTGAAAAAAGAGAAGGGAATACTGTGATGTGTTTCATTATTTATTTATCAACAGCTGCAGACTAGTTTAAGTAATGGAAGTCCTCCAACAACACTCAATATATCATGAGTAATTCTTATATGTGCAGCCCTATGTATTAATAATGTCTGTGCTTCCGTTGGAGACAACATCATGGAGGGGCTGGACAGTGGGGATGAAGCAGGAGAGTCCCCCTCCTCCCCCCCCACAGCCCGCCGCTGGACGTTATCCCCCCCGTGTCTCACCGTGCCGTACTACGCCAACGCGGACCACTACCTCCACCCAGGCCTTCCTCCCCGTCTCCGAGGCCAAACCCCCCGCATCCGCACCGCCCCCCCCAGCCCCCTGTGCCCTCGCCGTTTGGTGAACCTCCCCCGGGTGCCCCCCCCCGTGGAGCTGGCCAAGCAGGAGAGCCTGGACGAGCTGAGGACCACGGTGCAGCTGGCCGCCTGCTCCATGGAGAGCAGCACCAAGGACATCAAGATGCTGGGGGAAAAGATGGCCGCCGCCACGGAGCGCATGTCGGAGACGGTGCAGGACAACTCCCAGGCCCTGGTGCTGCTCTCTCAGGTGGTGGACCGGCTGCAGACCCTCCTCGTGCCCCCCCAGGACTCCCCCAAGAAGATCCGAGCGCAGCATCTATCCCTGACGCACCAATCCAGATTCCCCTCTCTCCCTTCCTCCTCCTCTTCCTCCAGCTCCCTCAGCAGCTTCCTGGAAGCCCCCTCCCCCTCTCAGGGGACCAGCGGCCTCTCCGTGTCCTGCAGTGGGTCCCCCCGCCCCACCCTGAAGAGCGCCCAGTCACCACAGAAGAAGAAGCTGCAGCAAGCGTCCAAGAAGCCTCTCACCAACGGCCTGCAGGAGGAGGACAAGAGGACTCCGCCCACTGTGAGACGCTCTCACCAGAGGAAGAGGAGGAGGAGGAAGGCCACATGAGGGACGCAGAAGAGTTTTCATGAGTGGACTTTAAGGGTCCTTTCAAGCCGTCTGCACCGAGGGGCCGACCAGCGAGCGAGCACGGTGGTAGCTGACGTTTATTCCCTACTTTTTGTTGCATTATTCGCCATTTTCTTCCATCGTTTGTGGATCATTCCATTCTTTCTCATTACCACTCTGGAAACTAACACAAGGATGCTTATTTCCAGATCTACGATGTTGCATTACTTTGTTTTGTAGCAATATATAGCGTCTTCTGTCAAAAACATGTCTTTTAAAAATAAATTCATAAGACCCTTGATTCCTTTCACTCCCACCTCCACTGCTTTCTTCTCATGTCTCATTTCAGGAACCTCACTTTGTGTTTGTCACTTGATATGTTCCTAAACTGTCATGATTCAAACATTTCACATCCTGTCCAAGCTTTCCCAAGACTTCACCACGTGTATTTGTTTGTTGTGAGTCTTTCACATTAGCTTTATTCATCTTCTGTTCTCATATCTTCTCTGCTCCAGGGAGCGACTATTAAGAGAAACGAGAACACGGGGGAGATTTTCATCGCCCGGGTGATTCACGGAGGTCTGGCTGATCGCAGTGGTGAGCATTTCCTCTCTAAGATAATGTCTTCAATTAAAGATTTCTACGTCTAACATACTTTTCCAACGGTCCAGAACAAACCAGAATACTCAAACGTTATTGCATTTCCTGTTGATTCTCTTTTTTCATAAATCTTTATTGTAGTCTTACCTAGGTCAAATATGTAATAAAAAGAGCATCTGCACACTCGAATATGTGCAAAAGTCTTTTTAATAAGCAAGCATTTAGTCAGAGACCTTCTTCAAGACAAGAACTGTTATATTAAATGTTTATTAATAAGTACGTTTTGTAACCTTGGTGACTTCAGAGACTCAGGGTTACAGGAAATAATAGTTTAAGTCTCATTTTAATTTGTATTATGTGTGTAGGGTTGCTGCATGCAGGGGACAGGATCGTAGAGGTGAACGGGTTCCCTGTCGACGGGATGGAGCCAGAGCAAGTCATCCAAGTTGTGGTATGTCATTTTTGGAAGGATACTAACACAAATGTGATCATTTCAATATGTATTCATCCCTAAACTGTTTATTAAAATACTCTTTAAAGCAGTTTTTGATGCAGAAATGTTTGCTGTCCAAGGCCATCAGAGCACCTTTTCACATGTCAAAACAGATTCATGTTTAGAAAATGCTTAGAAATGCAGCTCAGTTTCTAATAATCCTAGGAACCATTAATATATACTCATTAATCCCTGCTCTGTCTCTACAACCAATCAGCAAGTGAGGGCGCAGGGCACCATCGTGTTTAAAGTCGTGCCCATCACAGAGAGGCAGGTCCACAACCAGACCATGGTAAGTCATCTACACACACACTCATGACATCACACACATGATATTAACCTCGCTGCTCTGGGGTCAGCTGTACGTGCGGGCCATGGCGGACTACAGCCCGGAGCAGGACCCCTCCATCCCCTGCGCCGACGCCGGGATGAGCTTCAAGAAGGGCGACGTTCTGGAGGTGGTGGATCAGACCGACGCCCTCTGGTGGCAGGCCAAGAAACTGCCCGACAACTCCTCCTGCGCCGGACTCATCCCCTCCACCAACCTGCTCAAACGGTGAGGGATCTACTGAGATGCTGCTGCTGCTGCCCAATTATGATTACCATGCATTATTGAAAGGTCTCCTATCATGCAAAATGCACTTTTATACATAAATATGTGTCCCCGGTGTGTCAGGGAACTCACAAAGTGTCAGAAAACAAAACCCTCTCTCTTTTCCTCCGTACCCACATCTCAAAAAACGGGGGTCCAACGGAGCTGATCCAGATTTGCGTCCGATATGACATAATATCGGAAATGTGGACCTACGGCCCTATCAGAAACGTTACTATCAGAAACAATGCGCAACATTTTGGAAGTAATATGTTCTGTGTTTACATTAGCATCGCTAACACAGAGCTAACCTGTACTGGAGAGAGTACCGTAATTTTCGGACTATAAAGCGCAGCTGAATATAAGCCGCAGCAGCTAAATTGAATGATGTGTACATATATAAGCCGCACTGGACTATAAGCCGCAGGTGTTTTAATGTTTAATTACCATATGTAAGGGTTCGTGCACAGAGGGGATTGTCGGGAAAGAGATGGCTGTTTGAGGAAGCTCCCATTTATTAACATTTCAACAAACAAGTTGCATATTTGCATAACGTATTCAAGTGTTACCAATAGTGCAATAGTAGCTACAGAACATGTACTGTGCTGTGTAAACTGTACTGTATCACATAGCGTTTCAGACACACAAACTTTTCAACTTTCAAACTTAGGAGAGGTTACGTCTTCTTTGTGTTATAAGATAGGACTGGCAGGGTCAGTCAAACCTGGTCGTTATCCCGCGGAGCTCCTGTCCCGGTCCCTTGCGCTCTCTCGGCCCGGTGTCTACAGGGCTAGCCCGAGGATCCCCCGCAGCTAGCAACAGGCCTTCAAAACAATGTTAGAGGCGCTCCTGAAACAGCGTCAAAACGGGTATATTTCCCGGGCTTTAATATACGCTTTGTTTCACTCGTTTGTTGTTTTGTTCCTCCGTGTCTTCAGAGCAAGTCGTCGGAGCTGTACAAATCCATAGATTAGCCGCACCGTTATATAAGCCGCAGGGTCGAAAAATGGGAAAAAAGTTGCGGCTTATAGTCCGAAAATTACGGTATGTGTAAAAAAGCAGAAAATAAAAAAAGGAACTCACCTTGTGGTAAACCATTTGAGCTCCATACTGTTTCAGAAATAATCCTCGATGTGGTTTGGAACATGATAGAATTCTTCTCCATAAACTCCCCCTCTTCTTTTTTTTCTTTTTTTTAAAGCTAAGGACCCAGAATCAGCGTTTCTCTAACAGGGCTGAAATAGAGGGATATGAGGGATGTCTAAAATGCATGATCTGTTTGGTATTTTGAGCAAAACACTTCATAGACATGTTTTTTATATATTTGTATGTATCTGAGACCTATAATATATGCCTACAAATAGCATAATTGGAGAACTTTAAACCCTAAATGTGGTGTTGTGACAGGAAGCAGAGGGAGTCCTGGTGGTCTCAGCCTTATCAGCCGAACGCCTGCATACACACCTGTAAGTTCATTTCACTTTCATCACACTTGAAATCCAAGTTTCTCAGCCTCTGTTCAAACATTTCATTGTGTTTTACTCCATGCTTCCTGAAGTGAGCACTGTAGAGGAAGGTAAGCAGATTGCACCTGCAGCTTTAGAAGAAAAAAGATTGTAATGTGTTCTAACAACTCCTTTTTTCTCCCACAGAGGAAGACATGATGGCCATCGATGACAAATGTGTAGAAGCAGGTAAAGCTCCACCTGAGATGTATTCCTATTATAATTCCTACACACACGTATGATTAATTTCCCTCTGTGTGTTATTTGGATTGCATCAGACGAGGAGGCATTTGAATCTGGTAGGTAAGTTTATTTAATTTCAACTGGTTTAGACTCTGAATTCTGAATAACTCTTCCTCGTGTCCTTCATCTGAGACATTCGTTATCGTTTGTTTTTTATTCTCCTGCTGCTGTCTGACGGGGAAATGTCAGAAGAGCTCAGAGAAGGTGGGAAAACATAGTTTCAGTTGATCTGAATAGACTCACTACTTGCTTAAAGAGAAAAATAAATACATGCCATTGGTGCATTGCATTGTGGGAATTGTAGGACCTCGACTTTTTTTTTTCTTGACCCACAAAAGACATTAAAAGCAGTCTGAACCTTAACCCTTTAACCTTTCATTTGTTAAAGCCCCCCAGCTTACGGGAAGTTCTGCATTTATTTCAGTTTGTTTAACCCTCTCACCTTCATTTGCATTCATGTGTTCCTTTCTGGTTGTTCCAGAGGAGGATGATTTCAGTAGCAGCACTGAAGGGGGTTTCTTAGGTAAGTCTGAACTCTCTTTATGATGTCCTATCAAAGAGTTTGCATGAACATATCACAGACCATTCCTCACTAACATTATCTTTCCTTTCTCTGCCAGTGGGCTTCAGGCGCAGCATGCGTCTGTGTCGGCGGCGGAGTCACAGCACCGCCCAGCCGTCCTGCCCCCCCCGCTGCCCCAACAGCTGCTGCAGCGCCCTCAGCAGCCCGTACGAGGAGGTGGTGCGCTACCAACGCCACCCGCAGGACACACACCGCCTCATCACACTCTTAGGTACAATATAAAAGTTTAATGTGGCACTTTTCTGCATTAAAATGTCTTAAAACGAGAGACCTATGTCATATTTTAAAGGGAACCTATTATGCAAATCCACTTTTCATGTCTCTTCTACATCAACATGTGTCCCCTCTGTGTAAAGAGACTCTGAACGTTTCAGGAACAAAGATGTCTGAAAATGAGCTGATCAGATTTTGGGCACTTTATGATGTCATAACGATGTTTTGTCTTGTGTAACCATTAGCCAATCACCAACCAAGGTATCCCCCCCACCTTATCACCTGAATCTCCTCCTAGAGCACCATTGATTTCTTTTCAACCAAATATCTCTCAGAGGGGCGTGGGGAGTGGCTCCTTATTTTCATCTAAAGTAACAGACAGAGAATCAGCACTTTAGAAACAGGGCTGAAACAGAGGGGATTATGGGATGCTGCAATGATCTGTTTGGTGTTTCAGCCAATCAGAGACAGGTTTTGTATATATCTGAGACCTATAATATATTGATGAAAAACAGTATAATAGGGGACCTTTAAGTTGAATTGATTCCCAATGGTGCATTTAATTTGGTCATCTGTTAAAATTGTATGAAATAGCAAACTCGATTAAATGTATGATTATGATAAGGTCTTTCTTTTTCTCTCAGGTCCGTCTGGTGTGGGGGTGAATGAACTTCGGAGGCGCTTGATTGAAATTAACCCGAAAATCTTCCAGGGAGCGGTACCTCGTACGTGCTTTAACACATCAAATACAAATGTACACAAAAATAAATATCAAAAATACAGCTCTGAAACATTTTTTATTCTCTCTGGGAGCTTCTTGTATGATAATATATTTGTAATTTTCTTGTCTCCTTTCATATTTTATTTTATTTTTCCAGACACTTCAAGAGCACCCAGAGAATACGAGGAGTCCGGCAGAGAATATCATTTCATCAGCCGAGAAATCTTCGACAACATGATTCAAAACAACAGGTACTCTGCTGTGAAGCCATTAATAACAAATGAACGTAGCGCCACAATAACTTAAACACAATATATTCATGCTGTCTACTAGTCTCTAATAAATGTGAGCCTTTAACATCCACTGAGATTCTGAAATGCAAGTTCGTGATTCTGCAAAAAGTGCTAGAAATGTACGCGTGTTTTATAAACAATCTGATTATGTCATTCAGGTTTCTGGAGTACGGCGAGTACAAAGGAAGTCTGTACGGCACCAGCGTGGAGTCTGTGAGGGAGGTCTTAAACAGCGGGCAGATCTGCGTCATGGACATAGAGCCAAATGTAAGATGTACTCCTACATCCTTCTCCTTTTCGTTTAGAGAACTGCTTTTTTAAAGGTTTCATTTCTCCTGTCAGGCCATCCCGGCAGTGAGGACCCACGAGCTGAAGGCCTACATCATCTACGTGAAGCCTCCCCCCCACGAGCGCCTCAAGGAGACCAGGCGGGGGGCGCACGTCACCACCAACTACTACGTCAACCGGCCGTTCAAAGTAAACCCCCCTCATATTATTTTCATTTTGTGAGCTGGATGTTCTTACCTCAGGCTGGGAATACCCTGTGACAACATTTTCTTACAATTTTCCTAAATAATCACAGAGCCTGTAATTATAATTCTACATTTCCCAGATACATTTTGTAGATTTACAAGAAAGATACTTGTTTATTCTCTCAGATAAAAAGGGGTGTATTGCAAAGTAAAGAAATGTGTCTCGTTTCTTGTCAAATGTACGACTTCCACGATTTTTTTCCCGTATTTGACTCCCCTCCCATGGCGCTTTTATGTTTGTGTTTTTAGCTAGCATACACCAATGTAGTAAAGGCAGGCTGTACAATACGTTTGTTTTGAGGTTTTCAAAAACATTAAGACAGTAAAATCAATGTAAGTTGAGACACTCTAACTCAATTCTCTAACAGATAACAAGTATGTTTGCTTCAGAATACAAATCAATATAGAACAATACAAAAAAATATATATATTTGGTCGACTATGAGAAGCCGAATCTCAGTTACATGGCAATACAAAAAAAACAACGTTATTCTTATAAAAGCAGATGAGTACTAGTGGCCCTGCTTTTAGGTTTGACAACTTATTTTCAGTTATTTTGCTTTATTATTATGATTATTATACCACACCTTGTTTTAGATACATTTAAGAATCAGTTCTGACTGTTGTGTCCTCCAACAGGATGAAGACTTCCAGGAGATTGAAGAATCCGCCCGTAAAATCGAGTCTCAGTTCTGCCAGTTCTTTGACCACGTGATCGTTAACGACGAGCTGCAGGACTCGTGCGTCCAGATGCTGACGGCGGTGAGGAAGGCGCAGGACGAGCCGCAGTGGGTCCCCGCCAGCTGGATACGACCCACCAGCACGTAAGGGTGGAGGTGGAGACGGAGGCGAGGGGGACCAGAGAAATGGGACCACCGAACCATGACAAAAATCGTAATTTGAATCTAAAGGCAACAGAGATTACAGATTAAGTGAGAAAAGGATCAATGCCATATCTCTATCTCAGTTTGTAATCATCATCTTGTTACAGGCAGTTTACGTGCCCTTCTCCACACTCTTTTACACATACCTGCGAAAATAATCTGATTTGATGTTTACATACTAGAAGTGGTTTCTTGTTAATTGTGTTGTTTTTCATTTTTCATTTGTCGTTTCTTTGGGTTTTGCTAAAAATGTGTCATTGCATGCCAAAGAAAACATTTATTAAACCTGGCACAAAAAATACACTGTTGTGTCCTTATTTAATTAAACTGATGTGATGATATACATAAAAGCAATGATGTTGTAATATTTCTACCTATTTGTGACATTAATAAACCACTTCTGATAGTAATGCTTTAATTCATGTTGGTTATCTGATTTGTTACTTTGGGAGCCTTTATTTTTGAAGGAACCGGAAGTCTTGCGTCCTACTCGCAAATGCATCCGGGTAACGGCTCTCTTCTCCTGCAGAGCATAAACAAAGTAAATAATCATAACAAGTAGCGGGTTTTCATCGTTTTTAACGGCTGTAGTCCTTAATTACACTAAAGATGATTTAACTGGATGTTTTTGTAAAGGCTTATTTTTAAGAGAATTGAGAAATATGGACACAGGAGGCTCAAAGGTAACTTATTGTCCTAAATAACGGTAACTCCTTTCACTGAAGAGGAAGATTTTAAAGTAACGTTAGCTGTTTTGCTAACAGTAAATGCTATTTTAATTTCTAAATGTGTTGACTGTTCACCTTTTATGCATTTTTCCTTTGTTAAAACTATACTATTTGTGTTAACTGACGCTAGCTAACTGTTAACTACAGACCCTGACTTTTTACTTGTGAGTTTGATTAAAATGTTGGGAGAATGAAGGAAAGCTAGTTAGCATACTTGGAGAAAGTGCTAATAATTTATATATATATTTTCTATTGTAGAGAACGCGGTCCAGAGAGCTCCCTCCTCTTCCACAGGTGTGTAACTCCAGGTGTTCATTTCCCTGCCTGCATTATGCTCATTTAATATTACATTAGTGTGTAAATGTGTCCCTATATTACATCCACCCACACATTGCAAGTTACCGGAAGTACATTTTATCCCCTGCTTAACTAAAAACAGAAAATCCAGGAGCTGAACATCAGTTTTACTGTTTATCAGGAATTTGATAGACTTACTTAATAAAGAGGGAATTAACCAGATCATCTATTATTTAGAAATATGCAGACGATACAATTAACGTTAATTTAAAACTAATATTCATAAGCAAGGGTGTAACTTTGGTTTGAGAAGTGGGGGGGACACAAAACAGGGGGTCCTCCGCAATGAAATATTTTCTCAATTTAATTCCATTTCCTGCCTTTCTACAAATATATTAGGGACTATAGTGTTAACAAATACAAGAAAGATGTGTAGTGTATATAATGAGTGTGCACACTTATCTAGTATCCTATCCATGTGAACCTGTTTTATTTGTGATTACCTGACATCCTCTAGGGGGGTCCGGGGGCATGCACCCCGGGAAGATTTGTTTCTTTAAATTGAAGTTCAATGCATCAATCTGGTGCACTTTGAGGGCAACATTAAGAGATTTATGGATACAGTTCTCAACACTCATATGAAACAGAACTGTATATATTTCAATAATCAAAAAGCCATTAGAATATTCTCACAACCAATAACAAATCATTGATAAACTCCTCTCTATATCTTTATCTTACCTAGTCTGCATTTTTTCTTTTTATTTATGCATATTTGACTAATCACTCCCCTTTCAAACTGTGTTTTTTATTTTTGTACTGACCTATAGTACACATTGGAAGGATTTCTTAACTTATTTTATATACAACTATGTATTACATAGATGGAAATATTTGTTTACATAGATGACCAAACCGTTTGAGACCCACTGAGATAACTAGACTAAAGTTTACAACTTAATCACTCAGAGAGTCCTTTACCTCCCTGAGCTGACGTTATCTCTCTCAGTCCGACAGGAGAGGACTCTCCCTCTCCTTATTGTTGAAACAGCTTCTAATCTCCGTTAGCTCCGAGCTAGCACCAGATGCTAACAACAACCCACGTCTCTCTCTCTCTCTCTCTCTCTCTGTCTCTGTCTCTGTCTCTCTGTCTCTCTGTCTCTCTCTCTGTCTCTGTCTCTCTCTCTCTGTCTCTCTCTCTCTCTCTCTCAAAGTCCAACAGGAAAGAGCTCTCCCTCTCCTTATTGTTGAAACAGCTACTAATCTCCATTAGCTCCGAGCTAGCACCAAATGCTAACAACAACCCCCATAACTCTCTCTGTCTCTCTCTCTTTCTATCTCTCTCTCACAAGATGCGCTCGTGCCACACACACACACAGACGCTCCTCCGTGACGATGACCGCTTGCGTAAAAAAAAAAAAATTAAATTTAAAAAAAAAAAAAAAAAAAAAAAGTGGGGGGGACACAAATGGGATTTTGAAAAGTGGGGGGGACATGTCCCCCTGTCCCCAGTGGAAATTACGCCCATGTTCATAAGGATAACTGGTGATGAACTCGAAATGACGTAGCTGGAAAATGTGTTAAAAATGGTAGATTTTAAGAAAATAAAACAAGGTCTTTAAACATTAAAAAATGATTTGATTTACCTCAATGACGTTTGCAAGGCAGGGCGGCACAATCTGATTTAAAACTCATATAAAGAAATGTCACTTTTTATATGATCATTGTCACTTGGAGTGTGATAAAAAAGGTTCTTCTAACTTGTCTGAGTGTGTTTAGCGACGATAAGGCAGAGTATACACTTCATAACAAGCATCTTCAGGAAGAATAAAGCATCTTGTGACCTCTGCCCTGACTAATCCCCCGTCCTGGCGGGCGTATGAACACAGATTTAGCGAGGGTTTAGCTGTCAGCCAGGATGTTATTTGTTATCTCCACTCTGGGTTGATTCCTATCTGGAATGGCCAGAAAAACAACGGTAAGGCATTTTTATCTGGTTGTATCTCAACAGACTATGTTATAACTGAGAATTTCTGAAAAGCTTGTACAGTGTTTGTCTACATTTTAAAAGAAACTCTTTCTTTGCATCTGTTATTTTTTGTTTAATTTGTATTATTTTGTATTATACATAATTCAAGACATTATCACCATGAAACAAGCGTTACATTTGACCTATGGGTTGTTAAGTTTAAGTTGATAAATCTTACATTACATCTGAAACATAAGTGACTTGTTCTTCTATTTTTGTCTTTAAGCGAGGACCACGCACGCTTCCCACAATGCCGAGGTAAGTCAATGTGCTTTTCTAATCTGATACAACATTTTAATCTGCAATATTTACACTGAACAGTCGATCTAAACTCCTTCTCTCTTCTGTTGAACATTTGGAAACATGAAGTCAAGACACAGCTGGTGAGTCGGGATTTGAAATATAGCAGTAATTGGATACATGTCATGAAAACGCCTCCTGTTTTTACTCAAGCTCTTGATTTAATTAAACTTTTCTTTATGTATTTATTCCCGTGCACAGTAGAAGCACCGGCACAGAAGCGTAGGAAGAAGAAAGTGAAAAAGGAGACGAATGGAGTCGATGATATTGACGGTACGTTACACATAAACACACATCTGCATTAGATTGTCACAAACCTAAACATTTGTTTTACTTACTTACATTTTGTTTTATTTGCAGAAAGAGAATTAAAATAGTTCCATGCTGCCCCTTTAATTAAATAAACACATGTTTGGTCTGATACATTTCAGGCATGGATAAAACAAGACTTCTTTGCTATTTTAAATAATTTCTTTAACCAAAAGAATGTAGTGTATCTTGCAATAAGATCAGTTTGTAGACACAGGATCAGAAATATGATGCTTTCCACAACTTCTCAGTAAGAAACAGTGTGTGTTCCAAGAAGATGTTCCTATGTACGTGACTTTTATTGGAAAATGGCCATTTCTACTGATCATAATTCCATTGTTGAGGTATACTAAAATAAATGTATATTGTGCAATTTTCCAAACTCACATTGGTTTCTCATACAGCATCTCTGTATAGCATGTGTATTCACTCTCTGTCCTAAACGGCTTGTTGGAGCTCCTGCCCCCCCCCTTCCCTATGAGCCCAGTGGCCGTCTGCGAGACAGCGAAACCCAGCCCGAAACCAGCCCGAACACACACACACACCCGCAGCCTGGCTGGGAGTTTGTGTGTGTGCTCACACACCGACTCACAGCCTCGCCGCTTCCCGCCGTCTCAGGGAGGAGAAATCGGCGGAGCTGCAGCTGAGAAAAGATTGAGTGTGTGTGTGTGTGTGTGTGAGGAAGTCCGTGGATTGGTCAATTTGGACCAATCCACGGACTTAACGTAACGGCTCCGCGGACGTAACGTAACGGCTCCACGGATTGGTCCATTTTGACCAATCCACGGAGGGGTCGTCGTTACGTCACTTGGTTCCCGGCAGAAACAAATGGAAAAAGAAAATGTCCAACGAGGCGTTCTGGGGCAGCATAGACAGGTCTTTTCTGTGTTAGAGTTTTACTCGCTACAGAGTGTACTTTGAGGGTTTGTGACTCTGCAGACCCTTTACATGCAGAAAAAGCTACATAACACACAAGGGGACGGGTTATAACCGGAAAAGCATGTCATGGGACCTTTAAGACTCCTTGATTTGGAACAAAAAAAATACATTATAACACGTAGAAAGCATGAGAATTGCAGGTCAGTATTTCCCGTTCCTTTAACGCTTCTACTGTTTCCTGTTTAGATCATGGGATGGCGATGGGACGGAGGGAATCTGAGAACGGAGAACATCTACCCTTTGAAGAGACGACGGACTCAGCCCCCCAGAGGAGGAGGAAGAGAAAGAAAGCTCCTACTATAGGTACACACAGAAAACTATTATCTTTATGTAAATGATGAATTCGACATTTGAGCAGCTTTCCCTTAATCTAAGAAAGCACTTTCCCTCCAAAGAGCACAATTAAAGTGTAAATTCATGCTTTCAGATCTGGATGATGATCAGGCGGACCTTGTGAACAGAGACGCAGCAGATCAGACCACGGATGGAGAGGAAGTGGGGAAACAATCCAAGAAGAAAAAGTAAGAAAGTATTAATTGTGTTGTTGTATCAGCACATTTCATAATGTCAGATATAACAACTAATATAGAAAAAAGCTGCGTTAAGTTTTATGCATTAACACCTGGTTTGAGATGAGGTATTTTTATTTATTGTAATATTTTCGCATTTATCTGAATATATTTAGGTTTCTTTATGTCCAAGTGTAGTTTTTTTTAAACAATAAAACAAAACCAAAGCAATTGTGAACAAATGCTTTAAAAAAAAAAGTGTCATCTGCATACTAAAAGTAAGTTAAGAGATAGTTGGTGAGAACATTTGGAAAATACGATCTGGTACATTTTGCTCTCCAACTGTTCTACATTGTGATTTTAGGAAGTCAAAAGTGGTCGAGTCTCCGTTCCCGGATGAGTTCGACGTAGAAGAGGACGACATCATCTCTGACACCCCCCCTCCCATCTTCCAGTACCCCCTGTTCGCGGCCCCGCAGGGTCAGAGCCAGCCGGTGGGGAAGGTGTTTGTGGAGAAGAACAGTGAGTAACCAAAGGAGACGATGTGGCCGCCTGTGGGACATTAAAGGAGATTCTCATGTGTCGTGTGCATTCCTGTTTCAGAGCGGTTCCAGGCTGCAGAGCGCTCCGATTGGAGGAAGACGAACATCAAGACGGAGAACATGACGGACTTCAACGTTCAGCCGCTCTGCTCCACCAGAGACGTTTCCCTGAGAGTGCACAGCGGCTTCAGGTGAGCTATAACTGACAAAGCAAAAGTGTGTGCATAGCGTCATAATAGTTTGGAATGTACAATAGGTTTTTAAAAGGGATGCACAACTCATATCTTTTTTTCAATATACAGTCCAATATTTTCCAAGTCATTCTGACTAATTGGAAATATGTGTTTTCCACTTAATCTCAGATATGTGTTTGATTTTGCTTCAGGTGACTGACTTGTACAAAACAAAATATGTTCAAGTGTGTGGAAAGGTTAAAATAGTTAGAATTTTCAATACGTTTTAAATAGATCCACGATATTGTTTTTTTATATATATCTGATTCAATATCCTGAAATGTACGGATTTTTTTTATTTAGTTTTTATTAGTTTTTTTTCCATGCAATATATTTTTGGTTTAATTGTATGGATATGTTTAATATTTAGGTTTGGTTAAGAGCACTTATTAATGTTTCACTTCCAGTTTAAGTTTATGTTAATAACCCTATTATTAATGTTATTAAAAAAATGTAATTGAATATATTTTTTTTATTTTTTATGTATTAGGTTGTATTTTCATCTCATGACACTTATGTCTTTATGTGTGTCTTCTGCCTATACTAATGAACCAAAGTGACCCTTTGTGTCTCTGCTCTGTGCTGCAGGGTGTTCGGTCTGTACTGCCATGGCTTCCTGGCGGGCTACGCCCTGTGGAACATGGTGGTGGTGTACATGTTGGCGGGGCAGCAGCTCACCGCTCTGTCCAACCTGCTGCAGCAGTACCACAGCCTGGCCTACCCCGCCCAGTCCCTGCTGTACCTGCTGCTGGCCGTCAGCACCGTGGCCGCCTTCGACAGGTACAAGAAATCTCAACAACACGGCGTGAGGAGCCGATGCATCGATCAGAGAAAAAAATGTTTTACTTACAGCATAGATTTCCTAGTTAAAGATCTATTTATGTGTTAACATGAATCAGAATTCCTTTATTTTGTTATAACTCTTGTTCTCAGAGTGAACCTGGCCAAAGGCTCTGTGGCTCTGCAGGAGTTCATCACACTGAACCCCGTCGCTCTCGCCTCTTTCTGTGAGTCCACATTATTTACTATCTCAAACTGTCATATGGCATCATCTCACACTCTTTGTTCCTTGTTTCCTGCAGTGTATTTCTCGGCGCTGATCCTCTCTCTGAGCCAGCAGATGACCAGCGACCGCATCAACCTGTACCCAGACTTCAACACTACTCTATGGTCAGCGCCTTGGAAATATTTAATGTTGATATATTTTCTTGAAGCCTAGGTATGATACAAGCTACTTTCCTTTTTCCTTCCCTAGGCCACCAGGGTTGGAGCACCAGATTCTGCACCCCTGGGTGACGGTGAACCTGGTGGTGGCTCTGCTGGTGGGGCTGGCCTGGGTCTTCATCGCCACACGACCAGAAACAGACTACACTCACGGTGAGAGAACACCAGAGAGAAGGGTGAAAACATGTTCAAACAGAAAGAGAAAACACGTTATATATATTTTTGTCCTTCCTCAGATTATCTGGACGCCATGAGGATCGAGCCTCCCAAACAAGAGGACAAATCAGAAATGACCGCCTGAGAAAATATAATTCTGTACACTTCTTCTGAGGCGTATTGTTGCCATTTTGCACTGTATTTTGCCACTGGTTTTAAATGTGTTGTCGATTATTTTTTGTATTTTTTAAATGTGATTGTGCTTGTTTCTTTATAAATATTTCTCAAAAAAATCCAACAACAACTCTCTATTCCATTTTGGTGCTCATTATGCATCCAACCTGTTGATGCATGCCGTGATTCTGTACAGAATATGACCTTTTAATACTTAATTATTAGTATATTTGTATATTCTATGTTATGATCAGGTCAAATCTATGGGCTCAAATATTTTGAGGGCTCCCATAACTGAGATTTATAATTATATTAACAATCTTCCCACATATAAATGCATATCTTAAAATAAGAAATACGTTTTAACATGCCAGGCGGGGGACTTTAGAAGTAAAAAAACTAATAAGGTAATTACTTTTATCAATTTATTTTTGTATTTGAACATATACACTGTTTTTGTTGCTAACACATTAATAGTTTTTATGTATAGTTTGAAATATTTGTAGAAAAACTGTAAAACCCATGAGTGAAGAATACAAATATTACTTATTCTTAAGATAATGCAAACAATCTTTGTAAAAAAAGGGCAGTAATTCACTTGGCAAAATAGTATCGATCGATCTTTCTGAGTACGATTAGTTTGCTCTGCCTGCCATTCAGACCCTAACAATCAAACACAGAGATGCGACCTGCCGTCCAGTTTCTGTTGACGTGGTAACTTATCAGTTTATGTGGGAAATTCTCCAGATATTCATGAAGAGAAGTTAGCAAAACAGTGCTATTAAAAGCGAGAAGTCATGCTGGACTTTGCCATATTTGCTGTCACGTTTGTCATCATTTTGGTTGGCGCTGTTCTCTATTTGTACCCGGTAAGTCTGCAAGTTTGAAGTTAGCATTAGTTAGCTGTCCCAGTTGTGACCAAAACCCTCATTAAAAAGTAATGATTTCATGTTTATTTGCTCACTGCCAAGCGGGACCACCTCCTATAACATAAATGAAGACCTTCAAAGAATTGTTATACCTGTCTCCCCATTTCGGCTAACACCCAACACACTTATCAATAACCTAATTCAGTGAAATTCATATTTAATTAATTACAGTGGGTGGTAACAACCACGCTTAAGTACCATCTTTGAAAAATGGATGCTGTCAAGTAGGCTACCCAATTTCTATGCCGATTTCCCCCAAAGACCTTATTAAATAGTCAGATGAAATAATAGTTTCATACATTGTCTAAGTAAATTAGAAAGGATTAAATTGGCTGAGATTCAATACAGGTTAATTGAACAGTACTTGATCTTGCTGTAACTAGGATATTAATAACTAATCCATGAACTCGTATGAAGAAACAGTAGATGTGTGTGAAAAATGTATAAATAAATACAATTTCTAATCATGTTTTCAGTCATCCAGAAGGGCCTCTGGTATCCCAGGTCTCAATCCTACCGATGAGAAGTAAGTTGTCATTGTATTCTCTTTCATTCAATAACAGGATATTGCAAAGATCAATGAGTCAATTCCATCCAAACAAAACATTGATATTCAGTGCTGTCTCCTATCTCTCAGGGATGGGAACCTGCAGGACATCGTGAACAGAGGCAGTCTGCATGAGTTCCTGGTCAGTCTGCATCTGCGGTTTGGCTCGGTCGCCTCCTTCTGGTTCGGGGGTCGGCCCGTGGTCAGCCTGGGGTCCGTGCTCCAGCTCCAGCAACACATCAACCCCAACCACAGCAGTAAGTTGGACAAAGTCTTAAAAGTTAGGAAAATGCTTAAATTCCCATGAAGCCTTTTAATATTTGAAATGAAAGACTTGTCATATTTGCTGCTGTCTCCTTGTTTCTTACACCAGGCACTAGCTGAGCATTAAATAATACTGATCTGCAATCAGAGTTAAGCTGGTAAAAATAAACAAAGTGAATATGTACATTGATTGTTGTGGGTATAAAGGAGTGCTTTAATCTTTATTTTTTGCACATATATTTATTGTAACAATTTAAATATGATCTTAAAAAGAGTTTTAGGTTCCTTAAATCTCTTACATTTTACTTTCACAAGACTGGTTTTCACTCACGAGGAAAAAATAACATGTTGTCTTTGTGTCTCTGTCAGCTGACTCCTTTGAGACAATGCTGAAGTCTCTGCTGGGCTACCAGTCAGGAACGGGAGGGGGGGCCACAGAGAGCGTGATAAGAAAGAAGGTTTACGAGAGTGCCATCAACAACACGGTGGAGAAAAAGTTCCCCCTGGTGCTAAAGGTCTGTATCTCTCGTGATGTACAATACAATATAACTAAGTTGAGTTGAAAACAAGCGTTTAGACATATTCCCCACTTTCTTCTCATAGCTGGTGGAGGAGCTGGTGGGGAAGTGGACGTCCGCCCCGGAGGCTCAGCACACCCCTCTGTGTGCCCACCTGCTGGGGCTGGCCATGAAGACCGTCACCCAGCTGGCTCTGGGCGAGACGTTCAGGGACGACTCCGAGGTCCTCTCCTTCCGCAAGAACCACGACGCGGTGAGAAGACAGTGGAGTGCAGCACACAAATGTTTTTGTGCAGCTGATTTTGGTCTTTCCTCCGCTCCTGTGGATTGCAAATGTGTGCTTTTGCATAAATGCCCCCCTATATTTTTGTTGAACTGTCTCCTTTTAGTCAAACCTATAATTTGGGATGCTACAGTCCTGTTGGAGTGACTAAATAAATGTTTTTCTCTTCTTCCTACTCACCAGATCTGGTCAGAAATTGGCAAAGGGTACTTGGACGGCTCCCTTGAGAAAAGCTCCAGCAGGAAAGCACATTATGAGAAGGGTGAGTGGCTTTATTAAAACCAAACTTAATATATGTTGAATTGTTGAAAAAGGGCTGCTCAATTATGGCAAATATTTTAGTCAATAATCAGATCACGATCATTCAATACCTAACTATATATGTACATAAACATTTAAATAAATCATATCAAAAATAAATAAGTTAAAATGTGTAAGTGCACTTCTACTATGTACATTTTCAAAATAGAAATATGTCCAAAATAAAAGATATGTTGTGATCTACAGTAAGACAAAATGAGAGCAGCGTTTTTCATATTCGCTAGGAGCCAAAATCCTAATTAAAAATAGATGAAACATCCAGTACTTGTGGAGGATTTATGGAAGCTACCTTCTGTTCTTCTTTGAGTCGTTGGGATTGGGTGTGTGTGTTCACGAGCAGCATGGTGTTTTCTTCTGTTGATGTGCTGTGGAGAAACAGCAGGGACAGTTTGCAGAGGATCAGACTTGATCTGTGTGTGTAGATCCGCATTTTCAGGGAACAGCTTCTGTCGTTTTTGGGGACCTTTATTGATTTATGTGCCAAGGACAATTTGACTGGAACTTGGCTCTTGCTGGAGTTAATTATAGATGCTGTCTAAAAGGCAGGAACGCAAGACAGATGCTTGAAATTCAGTCTTTTTAACTTGTAATCATGTTCAAAGTTGTGAAAAGATAACGGATTTTTCGTTTTCTGTGTGTTCAGCTCTGTCAGAGATGCAGGCCGTTCTGCTGTCGGTGGCGAAGGACAGGAAGGCTCAGAGGAAGCAGACGGCATTTGTGGACGCTCTGCTTCAGTCCAGCCTCACAGAGCGACAGGTGAATACTGATGAAGCCTCACACTCTGCTTTATATTCCAAAAAGGTAACTTAAAGATTGTGACAGTTCTCAAAAATCGACTGAAATTACTGTTTTTTTCCCAGATCATGGAGGACTGCATGGTTTTCACTTTGGCTGGATCTGTCATCACTGCCAACTGTAAGTGACACAAATCACAGTCAATTGACTTATTGATTCATACTTTATTAAAGGCTGCAATTAACATGTCAGTTATTCAAAGAACCCGCAAAATATCACATTATTCTCAGTTTATAGTTAAATACAGTTGGTAGTTCAAAAATCGAAATATAGTTTATTTCCAAGTAGATTTTACTTTATCACAAGGACTTCTCTAAGGTTTCTGGTTCATAACATGAATTATTAAGAGGATATTAAAAATGACGGTGAAAGTAGAAGACCAACAACATAAATATGGAATAGAAAATGACATTGCACCCTCAGTTGAATGTTATGCACCCTCTATTCAAAAAAGAGAAGGGAGCGAAAAATATTTTACAATATAAAACAAATTGTGTCAGGTGCGCGTGACCTGCGTGCATCCTTTCCAAAGTGCTTCCAGAGCAGTGACACACATCTGTGGATAATCATGGTTATACGAAAATGGTTAAAGCAACCATCACTATACGCCAGCACCACTGCATCTACTGCAGACAGTAGCAACAGGTCAGATAGGGACGTTACGTTACCCACCGTCGTGGACACTAGCTTACTCCCGCCCGACTCGCCGCCCTCGCCCCCGGAGCAGCAGTCTTCGTCACCCGAAACAACGCCGCCCCTTTGAGGCCCGCAGGTGCCAGGGGACCTCGGCAAAACAGAGCCTGCCCAGGTATATCTAAACAAGTACCCGCCTGTACAGTGGGGGAAGGCGGTCATGTTGCAGCTTGTGGTATAAAAATAGACTGGCTAGAATATTCATGTAAAAAATAGTGCCATATTCTGCCATGCCTGTAGAAATGTTGGGTCAAAAATGCATACAATAGCACAGAGGCCTTCACCACGAATGGCTACAAAAATATCTCATATCCCAAACTTATCAACGAGCTAATGTTGCAGCGGAAATGTTCTCCAGGTCACAAAGTCAACCTCGCATGATGATGTGATACCAGTTTTCAAGCACAGTAAATATTCTCTTCCCAGAGTATATGATGGGACCAAGGGGATGATGTACATGGTTTTAATAATACTTTTGCCTTTCAATGTTTGCCATTTCAAACCATGAGCTGGTTCAAATAATATTTGCCTTGATTTACAATATGTTCTCATTTGTTTTATCAGTACAGTTTTGAAGCTTTTGTGCTTTTCTTTCCCATGCATAGTCCACTTTGGACTGGATGAAATATTTCAGGATTG
Organism: Trematomus bernacchii; assembly: GCF_902827165.1. Classification (NCBI taxonomy): domain Eukaryota; kingdom Metazoa; phylum Chordata; class Actinopteri; order Perciformes; family Nototheniidae; genus Trematomus; species Trematomus bernacchii. The sequence continues at coordinate 888,817 of NW_022987561.1, forward strand.
CACTTTTAACACACTTGAAATGTTCTCACTTGCTTGGTTTCAAAACATAACAAATGCCATAATCTGCTCATTGAGGACCATAACATCAATGCTACATAATGCATAACATAATGCATTGCTGTTGCCGGCCACTATTGCTCATGTAAACCTACTACTGGAACCGGGCCTGTTCACATGTCAGGAGGACCACAAGTAAATCCCGAATTGTATATTTATTTTATAAAGTCAGTTATATTATTAAGCCACTGTATGTCCAGAAACAGCAACTTAGGAAGAAAAAAGCTAAACCAAAAGGAAGTTAAAATGTTGTGTTTCTGCAGTGTGTATCTGGGCACTTCACTTCCTGTCCACCTCGGAGGACGTTCAGGACAAACTGTACCAGGAGCTGGAGCAGGTTTTGGGTTCAGACCCCATTTCATTAGACAAGATCCCTGAGCTGAGGTAAGATTTTTGGAGAATGGCAATGGTCCAATTTTGGTAAAGCGTATTTGGTATTGCACAGATTTAATTCAAGGTCATACTAGCTACATGTATGCACATCCAGGTGATGCTGCTGTGTTGTATGACCTTGATCTGATCACATTCCTGTGTCTGACAGATACTGCCAGCAGGTCCTGAACGAGACGGTGAGGACCGCCAAGCTGACCCCCGTCGCTGCGAGGCTGCAGGAAGTGGAGGGCAAGGTGGATCAGCATGTCATCCCCAAAGAGGTATCTGCTTCCTGCTAAAATAATACAGCCGGGAAACCAGACAGTTTACTGTGGAGATAAAGAAATTGAACAATAATAACTTTGTAAATCAAAATCAAAATGCTGTGCTTTCAGACTTTGGTCATCTACGCTTTGGGAGTTGTCCTTCAGGATTCTGACACCTGGAGCACCCCATACAGGTTCAACATTATCATTTTACTCCAGAAATAACTACAAGGCTGCTTGTTCAAATCATGTGTTGTGGTGTTTTGTCAAGGTTTTTGGCAAGTATTTCTCCCAAAATAATTTCTCTTCGGTATGACAGCATCACATAGTGGGGTTTATCTTTCAGGTTTAAAATGTTGATTTGTGCCATTTCTGATCTGTGATTACTGTGACATCCCTTCAGGTTTGACCCAGATCGATTTGAGGAGGAATCGGTGAGGAAGAGCTTCTGTCTTCTCGGATTCTCAGGGAATCAAACATGTCCAGAACTCAGGTAAAGTCTAGACATAGACGGAGCTAATACTGAGAGCAATGACAGTGAGTAGAAGTGAAAAAGTGTCTTCAATAACATTTCCACAATCCATCACATTTGGTCTCTTTGACAGGTTTGCCTACACTGTGGCTACTGTCCTGCTCAGTACGTTGGTGCGGCAGCTGAAGCTTCACCCTCTGAAGGGGCAGGTGATGGAGGTGCGATCTGAGCTGGTATCCACGCCTAAAGAAGAAACCTGGATCACCGTCAGCAGAAGAAAGCAAAAATAATCGCTGAAAAGGGCTATTTCTAACACACATCTTGATCAAAATAAATCAACTGCTAAGTATTTCTTAAATGTCGCAGATCTAGTCTGTCATTTTCCTCATTCACGTCAGCCTTTTTAACAACATCATGGTAGTTTACACTTTTTGAATTAAAGCCTTCTTTAGAATCATTATTGCAGGTTATTCCGAACTTGCCAGAATTGTTTTATGTACAGTCATCGTTGCACCACCATTGCATTTACATACTTGTCTTTCCGGTGCTCTTTTTGTACAGCAATCTGAGGCCTTAAGCACATTCGTACCTTGTCTATCCACAGGTCAAATTTGCACTTGTTAAAATGTGTTAAAGTAGGGGGAACTTGATGGTTTCATACTCTACAATACAGAGAAAAACAACTTGTTCTTGCAAAGGTTTTTCTATAGTTCCTAATACTGCCTTGAAAATCCCCAATAACATGTTTGTCTTTTGATATGGCCCATGTAGCATTTCATTTCTTTTTTAAACAAATGCATCTTGAATATTAATAAATATATTAAAAGATGTTGAAGTGTTTGAGTTATTCCTTTCATTGTATTTGCCCCAAATTTGCATCAGTGAAGAATGGGAGTGTCACTCACTATAAATGAGGTTTCAGGCTGCATATGGAAATGTTTTAATGGATGAATGATGAACTGACGCCCTTTATCAGCTAATATATGCTTCTGAAGGGCCCTCGGGCAAGACTGTTTTTCCTCACATGGTACACTCATTAACCAATTATTTTGAGAGGGAATGAGAAAGGAATACAAAAAGTATCCCTCTGGAGAAATAAATATATTATAATTATTCAATCCACCATGAAAATACTGTATCCCAAATTCATAATCAGAATACTTTATCCGCTCAATGAACTACATCTCTGGTCTCGCACAGTAGCCTACACGTCACCAACACCAGAATGAGGTGAAAAGTATTAAATGAGGTGGAAATCATTACAGTCTGGGCATGTTGAGAGCTGCTATTACACAAAAGGGGAGTTAGTCGGTTCCGTAAGAGCCAGCATGCGGGACCGGGTGTACAAGGTGTCTGTGAGTGTTAAATGAGTGTAATGTGTAACGTTAATGTCAGCTAGCTAACATTAGCTAACAAGGTACACTGTTTTGTTTTAGCAACTAGTTTTCTGCGTACCTTGTCCTTGCCAACACTAATGTTATCCACAGCATACACACGATCACGCAGTTCTTAACGAGAAAACTAGTTGTTAAAACAAAACACGGGAGTATACCTTGTTAACTAATGTTAGCTAGCTGACATTAACGTTACGATTACACTCGTTACACTCACCTCGGCTCTTATGGAACCGACTAACTCCCCTTTTGTGTATATACAGCTCTCAACATGCCCAGACTTGTAGTGATTTTGTCCTCATTTAATACTTTTCGCCTCATTCTGAAAGAAAGAGGTGAAATGTAGTGATGACAGTTTGACTATGACACTGAAGCTTCGATACGTGCTTCAAACCCTGGTTTTCCTATTCCATAGAAGCAGTGCTTCGAAGCTTGCTTAAAATCACGTGACATATGACGTCCGAACATAGACTGTATATATAAATGGACGTAGTGTCCGTGACGTCACCCATAGGATTCTGCAGAGTTGCCGAGAAGCCCTTGGCGGAGTCGGCCACTAACGTCTCGACAGTGACGTCAGAGTCTAACCCCCGCCTGCTCCAGCCTCTTTTACCTACACCTTGCTCCAAATGCTACTCCTTCCACATACTTTCAGCTAGAGACTTCATTCCAACTTTAAAATGATCATAAGACATTCAGCTATAAAACTTGTTATTCAGATTTTTTATATCTTTTACACTTTTTGAGATATTTAACTTAGTTTGGAGCTTGGTAAAGAGGCCTTCTTTATTGAGCAGCTCGTTAAGGCTAGAGTGCTTTGATCTCAAAACAGAGTGGAGGACAGCTTGAAATTCGCCCAAATTCTTTTTTAAACCTGCCATAATTCCCAAACCCTACACTCCTTGGACATAATTTGTCATGAAAAACGTAGGGAAACCTCTCCTAGGTTGGAAAATTAAAAATAATTAAGCAAAAATAATAACAAAATGCCTCTTGAGGGCATGAAGTGACAAAAACGTTCAACATGTCTCCATTAAGGCCTATTGTAAATACAGCCTGCTCTTTCTTCACAGCAGCCGCACACCTTTAGTTAATCTGCCAAAAAGGCCACATTATTGACCCGAAAGTATACAAAAAGCACACTTCAGACGCTCATCAGGGTCCTGAGACACTTCACGCGTTGAAATTTCACCGATATCTGCGTACGTATGGTTTTAGTCGAAAAGTTTGCAGTCAAAATATTCTGCTGCTTTCCCAACGCTTTTTACTTTCTTTTCTCTTCTTAATACACATTCATTCATGACTACTTACATCTGATATGTAACTCCTTCAGCCTACTTTCAGCTGCAGAAACTATTCAACTATTACATTATTCAGCTATTTCAGGACATTGAGGCTATACATGTTGTTGTTTATACCTTTTTTAAACCTTTTCTTTTAAATATTAAGCTTCTTCACTATTTTTCCTACTCTTCCAGTTTAACATTTCACTTTCAAGTTTTCAACAAAGTCATTGCAATGCATTTGAGCTGTAACAATTTGATTCAAATCATTTCACTTTTCTGCATTTCTCCGCTAAGTTCAGCAACACACTGACTTGGTTTTTGTAGCTAAAAGCAGCTACCATTCAGCTATTATAATAATATAATAAGTTATAACATATTCAGCTTTTTCTGCATTTTCAGCTAAATTCAGCAACAAATGTTCACAGTTTACAGCATTCGCACGCATTTTCTGCAGGAAATGCATTTTATAGTTTCAACCAATACTTTTGCTCTCAATAACTTCAGCTTACTTTCAGCTACAGAAACCATTCAAATATCAAACTATTCAGCCTTTTCAGCAATCGATGGGAAACTTTCTGTAGTGTCCCGTCAATTATGTTAAGTTGTGTCATGTTTGTGATTGTCATGTTCATGTTAGTTTAGTTTATGTTCCACTTCCTGTTTTATTTTGTACTCACCTTGTCTCATTCCAGGTCCCTTTACTTCCTGCCTTGGTTCTTTTTCCCGCCATCGTCAGTGTCTGCCCCGCCCCTGATTGTTTCCACCTGTGCCCACTTACCTCATGTATATATTGTCCTGTCTCCCCTTGTTAGTTGTCGGTTCGAATTGTTCGTTCCATGAAGCCAGATCCAAGCCATCATTTAAAGGACTCAGTGTTTTGCCTTTTATCCTCCATTGTGAGCGCTTTACTTTTGACAGTTTGTTATATCCTCTGGAAGAGTGATTTTGTTTTTGCAAAGTAAAGATTATTTTTCTTCAAACCTTTTTTGTCTCTGGGTTGTGCATTTGAGTCCTCATACTATTGAGTCAAGAATCCTAACAGAACAAACCGACCAGTATGGACTCAGCAACCCCAAGACGCTCCAGACCGCCCTGTCCGCACAGGGAAACGCCATCCATGGAGTGAAAGACCTTACAGAACGCCAGGAGGTATTCCAAACCTCTGTCACCTCACAGGTAAACCATCTGGCAGCACAGCTCCACGGAGTTCTCACTCATCAAGAGGCAACTTCCACAGCTCCGGTTCCTGCTCCGCCACCTGATGCCAATCCTGCTGTTAATCAGGCCGAGGTCAGAGCTTCTCCTGTCCCACTGCGGTTGGCATCGCCAGAGAAGTATTCAGGTGAATCTGACAACTGCAGAACCTTCCTAGTCCAGTGTGACCTGCATTACAAACTTAACCCAGCTGCGTTTGTGTCCGATGAGGCTAAAATAGCATTTATGGTCTCCCATTTAACCGGCAGAGCTGCCGCATGGGCCACTGCGGAGTGGTCAAGAAACTCTAGCATATGTAGATCTTTCATAGCATTCAAAGACACTATGAGCCGGATTTTTGATTTTACCTCACCTGCCGGTGACGCCACCCGTGTACTCATGCAGCTCAAACAGCACCCACGGCCAGTATTAGATTATGCCATAGAGTTCCGTACCATAGCCATAGACAGTAGCTGGAACACCCCAGCATTAATAGACGCCTTCCGGAATGGACTCTCTGAAACCATTAAAGACCACCTGGCTCCACTAGAACTACCACAAGACCTTGAATCTCTGATTTCCATGTCTGAGTTGATAACTGCCTCCAGAGAAAGAGAGAGAGAATGGCGCCGCCTGCAGGAGGGATGCTGCTTTTACTGTGGCCAATCGGGTCACCAGCAGGCGACATGCCCGAGAAAAGGGCATGCTCACCAACCATGAAGAGGGCGCTGGTGAGCAAGATTTCCTCTGACTATCCTCCTCGCACACTCAACCAGGTTAAAGTCACAGCTAACAGTCAGACACATACTCTGGGGGCGCTAATTGACTCTGGGGCTGATGAAAGCCTCATAGACTGGGGTTTAGCTAAACGCCTTAATATTAAGACTGTCCCTCTCATGCATCCCGTCAATGCCAGCACCCTAGATGGCAGACTAATGTGTAAAGTAACTGATTGTACAGAACCCATTCAAGTGACAATTGATAATAATCATGTGGAAATAATGTCAAACCACAGCACTGAGACTGCTCTTGTAAAGGTCTTCAATGACATCCACTTAAACACATACAGTGACAGAACTTCAGTGTTAGTATTATTAGATCTCACTGGATCTAATAGTGAGAGTTGTGGTCAACTGTGCATTTGACACAGTTGACCACAACATATTACTAGACCGACTGGAAAACTGGGTGGGACTTTCATCAACAGTTCTAAATTGGTTTGAATCCTACTTAAAGGACAGAAACAACTTTGTTTCTATAGGTAAATACAAATCTGAGTTGACAAATATGACATGTGGGGTACCTCAAGGCTCCATCTTGGGGCCTCTTCTCTTTAACATCTACATGCTACCACTGGCTCAGATAATGAAAAACAACAAAATAAGTTACCATAGTTATGTGGATGACACACAAATTTACATAACAATTTCACCAGGAGACTATTCTCCAATTCAAACACTGAGTAAGTGCATTGAACAAATTAATGACTGGATGTGTCAGAACTTTCTCCAATTAAACAAAGACAAAACTGAGTTAATGGTTTTTGGAGCCAAGGTAGAACGTATAAAAGTTAGCGCTGAGCTTCAGTCTGCAATGTTCAAAACAACAGATAAAGCCAGAAATCTAGGTGTAGTCATGGACTCTGACCTGAGTTTCAACAGTCACATTAAAACAATTACTAAATCAGCCTACTATCACCTAAAGAACATATCTAGGATTAAAAGACTAATGTCACAGCAGGATTTGGAAAAACTTGTCCATGCTTTTATCTTCAGTAGACTCGACTACTGTAATGGTGTCTTTACAGGTCTCACTAAAAAATCTATTGGAAAGCTGCAGCTGATTCAGAATCGCTGCTCGAGTCCTCACTGACACTAAGAAAGTGGATCACATCACTCCTGTTCTGAAGTCTTTACACTGGCTTCCTGTGTCAAAGAATAGATTTCAAAATACTGCTGCTGGTTTATAAAGCACTGAATGGTTTAGGCCCTAAATACATTTCTGACCTCCTGCTAAATAATGAACCATCCAGATCTCTCAGGTCTTCAGGGACTCGTCAGCTTTCTGTCCCCAGAGTCAGAACTAAACATGGAGAAGCCGCGTTCAGTTATTATGCTCCAAATATCTGGAACAAACTCCCAGAAACCTGCCGGTCCGCTGCAACTCTGACTACTTTTAAATCCAGGCTGAAGACTTATCTTTTTGCCGCTGCTTTTAATTGAACTATTCATACCTCAAACTGCACTGTAACTTTTTTCTTTTAATTCATGTATTGTTTTTTTTTAATGTTTCTTTTATTATCTTTTCTTTTTAATGACTGTTTTTAAATGCCTTTGTCTGTGTGACGAAGGTAACTTCGTCACTGTGGACTGACGGCTTCGGGCCTGGTAACTCAGCACTTTAGTGAACAGTTTTGCACTTTATTAGCGTGATTGCACAGTACAGTTTGGCATTACATATTTGTGTAACAGATGTAACTAGAGAATGCAATTCCTGAAGAAATTGCTAGTGGGAATGCTTTATGCTGAAAAGTAATGTGTAAGAAGTCAGTGAAGAATTTAGATTGAAATGATATATGAACACTGGGGGCTTGAATGTGTGATGAGAGAAGAAAAGAGAGTAAAAAGGCTTGGAAAAGCAGCAGAATATTTGAACTGCAAACCGTTGAACTAACTTGATGGTGAATGATCTGTCGCCATGCCAACGGCATTTGAAGAAATCTCAAAACTGTCCCTTAGATGTCTTCACAGCTGGACTGTTAGCACACATGTGAAGTTTGAGCACTTTTTGAACATTTTCATAGGAGTTATAGCGACATCGTCTTTTATTGCGAGGGCCATGGAAACGGCATATGGTGAGATCTCAGATTTGGCATAGAGCTGTTGAGGGATGGACCGGTGATATACAAGTGAAGATTGGGGGACGATCGGACAGTGTCCATTGGACTTACTGCGACATCGTGTTTCATGGCGAGCATTGTGCCATGGCAACGGCATTTGAAGAAATCTCAAAACTGTCTCGTAGATGTCTTCACGGCTGGACTGTTAGCACACATGTGAATTTTGATCACTTTTTGAACAGAGAGAGTTTGTGTGCGTGTGTGCGTGTGCGTGTGAGTGTGAGTGTGAGTGTGAGTGTGAGTGTGAGTGTGAGTGTGAGTGTGAGTGTGAGTGTGAGTGTGAGTGTGAGTGTGAGAGTGAGATGCCTAGACTTCAAAGGTTTCATTGTTCTGAATGAGAGATGAACCTCTTACATGTGAACGTTTTGTGGAAGAAGGATAACAGATCTCTGTGAAATTTCAAAATGTGAAGCATGTCAAGGAAGTTTAGTATCTGAAGTGTACTTTCGGGTTAATAATGTGGCCTTTTTGGCAGTTTAACTAAAGGTGTGCGGCAGCTGCTGTGAGGAAATATCAGCCTGAAATTACAATGGGTTTTAATGGAGACATGTTGAACGTTTTTGTCACTTCATGCCCTCAAGAGGCATTTTGCTTAATTATTTGTCATTTTTCAAGCTACGAGATGTTTTCCTACGTTTGTCATGAGGAATTATGTCTCAGGAATGTAGGGTTTGGGAATTATGGTAGTTTAAAAAAAAAAATATGAAGGCAAATTTCAAGATTTCCTACCCTCTAGCTGTGACATCACGCACTCTGCCTTAACGAGCTGCACAATGTTAAAGTTAAAATGTGATGAATTATGGGCTGTATCTCTGGAATTATGAATGATAAAAGTAATAGTGCACGATTCGCGACCGAGCTGAGCGTTTTGATGTTTGAACGGAGTTTCTGCGATGTTGAATGTGGGAGGAGAAGACGGACAAAATAATTGGACGGAATAATAAGAACTTTGTCCGTAGCATAACATATAGTTGGAATGCTGTATCAGCATTCCCACTAAATAATAATAAACTTTTCGTCCGTAGCAAAACATATAGTGGGAATGCTGTATCAGCATTCCCACTAAAATAGCAGTACAACAATAAATAGGAACAGCAGTACAACAATAGAGAGGAACAAACAAACATGCAAACAGATGAAATATCATCATACCTTGATACAACCGGTTGAACCGGCTTCGTAGTACAGGCCTCTGGTGAAGTCAGCGCCGATGCAGACTCGCTGTTTGAGGGTTTGATAGCCCACTCCCCCTCCACACTTGTTGGTTTGGAACAGCACTTAATGTGCCGGACCCTCCGTGCGAACGCGCAAACGGAGGGGTGGTGTGTAGGTGTAGGGGGTGGTTTGGAATTGGGCCGAAGTGTCCAGGATCTGAACCCAGATCAGATACATCAGCGCCACGGACAGCTCACACAGGCCTGACAGAGGGAATGAAAATGAAAAGTAAATTGTAGTTATTGCATTCAGCCCTTAGCAATCTGTATAAGCAACTTTTTTTGTTTTAAATATTGAGTACATTTTATAAAACATTATTCACTTTGTCATGCTCCATTACGGCCCCTACACACGGCAGCGTGCGGTGACTCTTCAACGCTTCTGCCCATTCACTTTGAATGGGGTGACGTCAAGATTCGCCGAACTGCATTCTGGGAGCAAAGCGTAGCGGTGCTCGCTGCAAAAGTAGAGCCCAGGTGTGTGTGTGTGTTATCCCAGGTGTGTGTGTGTGTGTGTTATCCCAGGTGTGTGTGTGTTATCCCAGGTGTGTGTGTGTGTGTGTTATCCCAGGTGTGTGTGTGTGTTATCCCGTGTGTGTGTGTGTGTGTGTTATCCCAGGTGTGTGTGTGTTATCCCAGGTGTGTGTGTTATCCCAGGTGTGTGTGTTATCCCAGGTGTGTGTTATCCCAGGTGTGTGTGTGTGTGTTATCCCAGGTGTGTTATCCCAGGTGTGTTATCCCAGGTGTGTTATCCCAGGTGTGTTATCCCAGGTGTGTGTGTTATCCCAGGTGTGTGTGTGTTATCCCAGGTGTGTGTGTGTGTGTGTGTTATCCCAGGTGTGTGTGTGTGTGTGTGTGTTATCCCAGGTGTGTGTGTGTGTGTGTGTTATCCCAGGTGTGTGTGTGTGTGTTATCCCAGGTGTGTGTGTGTTATCCCAGGTGTGTGTGTGTGTGTGTGTGTGTGTGTGTTATCCCAGGTGTGTGTGTGTGTGTTATCCCAGGTGTGTGTGTGTGTGTTATCCCAGGTGTGTGTGTGTGTGTTATCCCAGGTGTGTGTGTGTGTGTGTGTGTGTTATCCCAGGTGTGTGTGTGTGTGTGTTATCCCAGGTGTGTGTGTGTGTGTTATCCCAGGTGTGTGTGTGTGTGTTATCCCAGGTGTGTGTGTGTGTGTGTGTGTGTGTGTGTGTGTGTGTGTTATCCCAGGTGTGTGTGTTTGTGTGTTATCCCAGGTGTGTGTGTTATCCCGTGTGTGTGTGTGTCCAGTGATCCCAGGTGTGTGTGTGATCCTGTGTGTGTGTGTCCAGTGATCCCAGGTGTGTGTGTGTTATCCCAGGTGTGTGTGTTATCCCAGGTTTGTGTGTGTGTGTGTTATCCCAGGTGTGTGTGTGTGTTATCCCAGGTGTGTGTGTGTGTTATCCCAGGTGTGTGTGTTATCCCAGGTGTGTGTGTGTGTGTTATCCCAGGTGTGTGTGTGTGTGTTATCCCAGGTGTGTGTGTGTGTGTTATCCCAGGTGTGTGTGTGTGTTATCCCAGGTGTGTGTGTGTGTGTTATCCCAGGTGTGTGTGTGTTATCCCAGGTGTGTGTGTGTGTTATCCCGTGTGTGTGTGTGTGTTATCCCAGGTGTGTGTGTTATCCCAGGTGTGTGTGTGTTATCCCAGGTGTGTGTGTGTGTGTGTTCCCACAAACTGAAGCTATATGATAGCAATCTTCTGACAGTCATATCAACTCAAGCTATGAGTTAGCAGTCTTCAGATATTAACACAACTGTAGGCTCAATGTTAGCACTGTTCAAGCTAAGGATAAACATGGGCAGTGTTCTGATATTCATACAAACTGAGGCTATGAGTTAGCAGTGTTATGTTATTACAGGGTATAGCCTATGCAGGAATCCTGAAGTCAAATGTAATACCTTTTTAAGACCCTTTCCATACATTTTAAGACCTCATCGCAACTTTGAGTTCTAACCGTTTACATTGGCTATGAGGCTACAAGCAGAGATGGGGTCGTTACTAAAAGAAAATAATATATTACATATTACTTTTAAAAAAAGTAATATATTACACTACTTCGTTACTCTCTACATAAAGTAACTCGCAGGGCCGGCCCGCCCCTCCCTACAGGCAGATTACGCAGACTGCTAAAGTTTCAAATGTTCTCTTTAGTTCAGTTTCCATTGTCGCATAAGACTGATCCAGATAGCTCTGACTATGGCTGTCCTCTGTCTCCTGCTATCTGTATTTTGCGCAGTATATCTCTCAACGATGCGATGGTGATTCCACTGTGCAAATGGGCAACATTACCTCTACTATGAAGGATGCTACAAGCCTGTCCATCTCTGCTTTGGTTACCGGTCCTCCAAATTCTAATTTGTGCCGCTTCGGAGTCGGCGGCGGCGACTCACAACATCCTCACTCTGGGTTCGGGGGTCCGGTCCTTAGCTATTAGCTTCACCTTAGCATGTGTTCTTTGCAGGTGTTTGTTGAGGTTTGACGTGGTGTTTGCAGCAGTGTATAACAGCTTCTGGCCTGGACACAGTTTGCACCTGTTAGAAATTAAAATCAATGTTGATGTGGCGTAATTTGAATGAAATACACTATTTCATTTAAATCTGTTTTATTCTGAAAACCGAAGATTCACATGTGACTTCCGGTTTTTCCGCTGGTGAATTTCGTCATTTCCGGTTAGCATTAGCTTGTGGCGAAATGCTACGTTTTCAAACCGTGAATTGAAGGTGAAATAACGTGATGTTGTACACTAAACACCCTGAGTTTAACACTCATTTATTGACGCTGGAATGAGGTTTATTAGGGAATGTTTAGATGACCACAGACATCAGAGTGATGTAATTTAGCAGCAGAAACCGACAGGATTTGCATTGGACACGCCCCCGTCGACGCCGGCCAATAGGAGAAGACTACAGGTCTTACCCGGGAGACCCAAGGAGGATCTCCCTCTCTCTCCTGGCCCGCAGCTGACCCGGACGGACGGGACCAAAACAGCTGGGAGGAGCAAACCACCAACGAGCACATAACTTTTGTAAACCACCGCATCTTTTGTGTAATTAAATGCTGTTAACTTGTATAAGCTTGCCTTGACTCTTTTCAGTCTCTCCTGCTCTCGGGGTTCAAGAATAACTAACAATTGGCAACCACGAAGGGACTCTGAGACTGGAGAGTGCTGGAAGAAGGGAAAGCTGCAGCTAACTAGCATCACAACAGGCGGCAGATAGAGGATTTTTTGGCTGGGCCGAAATCACAGGTGAGACAGTTACCTGTTTAATTAAAAAACTGTATAGTTAAATAACTTACATTAGGTGCAAGCGTTGGTGGTGCGGTTTTGTTTATAGTGTTTCTTCGGCGCCGCCCGATTAATGTGAATATTAAAGACCTTTGGGAAGGCACTAGAGGTTATCTGGTTTACATTGGACTGGCTCCAAATAGTGTTAAAGGGCCCATGTCATGGCCATTTCCACTGATCATAATTACATTGTTGAGGTATACTAAAATAGATTTATACTGTGCAATTTTCCAAACTCACATTGGTTTCGCATACAGCATCTCTGTCAAGCATGTGTATTCAGCAGTATTCACTTTCTCCACTAAACGACTCGTTGGAGCTCTTGCCCCCCCCTCCCTGTGAGCCTAGTGTGCTCCGATTGGTCAGCTCGGCCACTCGTTCTGATTAGTCAACCACCAGAGAGGCTGCGCCCATGTCTAACAGTGCTTTTCCCGGCTGCTCTCAGCGTAACATCAGTCTTATCATGGCGTCGGTACAGCGGTATATTTTATATACATATATATTTTTAACTGTTGTTATAGAAGAGTGTGACGGCCTCAGGGCCTTTGTCTTACGATGGGGTGGAGCTGAAGAGGCTAATCAGCACGATCACGGACACCTCCGGACACAGTCTCTCTCCAAAGCGGCTGCAGGAAGACTAACTGCGATCCTCTCAACCACCTGTCTCTGCATTTACCACAATAAATGTGCCGTGGTTTTGTAAACTCGTGTATGTCTCCTTGTCTTTCCGTTGTGGCCTACGAGCTACTCTCATAACAAAGAGTAAGTTATTTTTACCCGTTATAAACTACTACTGTTTGATGAGAAATCAAATCATGGTTTGCTATATATGAATTCAGGGAAGAAAGGATAGGCCTACTAAGTATTTCCATTAAACTTTATTTTTAGAAATGTACAAAATGAACATAAATATACATATATACACGGTATATCATCCATTCCTCCTCCTCGCATCTTGCCTGCGCACAGTCGGTGCGGTGCCTTTTAGCACCCTCAGTAGTAGTAGAATCCCTTCCCCGTCATGGATTGTCCGCCAGGATCTGGCTGGACGAAATCAAATGCAAATCACAAAATATTAGAGAAACTTAGTTGTTTTAGATTCGTTAGTAGTAGTTGTGTAATGAACAGCTTGCCTGCTAATATGCTAACCTAGCTTTGTTTACCTTGGTAGCTAACACGATATGAACGTTAGCTTGGAGGAAAGGCAACTATAATGCAGTGTAATAAAACTACTATGAACAAAAGCTAGTGGTTCATATTAGGCTAGCAATAACGTGTTTATAATTGCAATCGTATACGGGTATTCTGCTACGTTCGGTCATACAATGTAACTTGCATGAATACATTGTTTTGCGCTAGCATACAGCTAGCCTCGTTAGCTACATGCAGTATATGTACGGTCACAATGTACGGTAAATCACAGTACAGTATACTGTATGAGTATTCCGTGTGTGTGACTGCAGACATTCTCCTGCCATGACAAACATGTAAGGCCATCTGCTGACATTGTAGTTGATATATTTAAACGCTAGCAACGTAGCATCACAAAAATGTTTTTCTGACCAAAACTAGCTCTAGCTCCGTGTGTTAGATCGCTACGCCAGCTATAATGTAATTACGTTTCGCGACTGACCGGCAAATCACCCGGAGTATACTGTCAATAGGTATTTTGTGTGTGAATGCAGACATTCTCCTGCTATGAGATACATGTATGCAAGGCCATCTGCTGATATTAGAGTTGATATATGGAAACTCTAGCAACTTAGTTAGCACAGTTAGCACTGTGTCAATGGCTTAGCAGTCCAACACAGTTTACACATTTAAACAGTCTTGTTTGATAAATACACAAATAACAATGCAAACTTACAGGTTGTATACCCAGATCTTCCCCTGCTCCAAACGGTCCAAACAAGCTGTGCATATCCGGCCTCAAACTGGGCAATGTTTTGGAAGCTTTCGTCTGTGAAATGCCGGTTCTTCGAACCTCTGGAGGAGGAACACGCCGCTGCTGGTGTGGCCATAGCTCTTCGGGATTGGTCCATTTCGTTCCGGGTACCGCATGACATCAGGCGGTACCCGGAACTAAATGGAAGACTCAAATGGGCAGTGACGTATCTCCAACGAGGCGTTTTGGGGAGGTATTTTCTGTGTTAGAGTTTTACTCGCTACAGGGTGTACTTTGAGGGTTTTGACTCTGCACACCGTTTACATGCATAAAAACCTTCATAACACACAAGGGGACGGGTAATAACCGGAAAAGCATGACATGGGAGCTTTAAGATCTCTGGGGAGGTACGAGCCATGCTCTGTTTAGCACTGGACTGGGTCCGTTCATGTTAGTTTATATGTTTGATGTGTTAAACCGGCGTAGTCTCGTTTAATAAAGTATATTGTGTGGAGTTCTTAAGCCGAAAAGTATATTTTTGTGTGATGTTCTAAGCCGGAAAGATTGTGTACAAGATTGGTATAAGATCAGCTTTTAAGGTCAGCATCTATAGAATTTAGAGCTAAGATAAATGAAGTTTGTATTGGAGTGTTTCAAGCAGTGTGGTTTTCAATTGCATCAAATGTTCCCATTGTTCCCCTCCCCTTCCCCCAGTCACATGAGGTTAATGCTAAGCTAGTTAGCTAGCCAGTTGGCATTACTAGGTGATACAACTGGTAACTATTGGGATGGTGGATACACAGGGATGGTGTAGATCAGGGGTCTCCAACCTTTCTTCATCTGAGAGCTACTTTCAAAAAATGAAAGTGGCCAAGAGCTACTTGCATCACATCGCTTACATTTATTCACATAGCCCTCATCAGTTGAATTAAGCTATACTTTTGTACACGTGTGAAATTGCAATACCTAAAGCTTATCAAAAATAAGGTCCAAGAAAACGAAGATTTCTCACATATTATTATGGCCCACATAATAAGTACATCACTGAACATTCACATAAGTGTCCTTAATCACCACCTTACAAGCATTTCACTCTTTTGTTAGTGAGATTAATGGCACTGCATACAGTCCACCATAGAGGTGTATGCTGGACCCACTTAGGTTCACTTAATAGAGTCATTTAAATGTTCATCAGTCGGTCTTGTTCTGTATTTAGATTTCATTCATGTCAGAAAAAGCTGCTTCACAAAGGTATGTAGAACAGAACCAAATAAAGCAGACATTTTCAGTGCTGCTTGGTGAATGTTCTTATAGTTTTCTGGGTCTACAAGGCTCCAGAAATGTTGTGAGTTTTGCTGAGACTTAAGCTGAACATTATTTTGGAGATCTCCACAGGATTGACACTGAACAGTTGTTCAGCCATCTTTTTCTTCTTCTTCTTCGTCTTGACATTAAATTATAAACCATAATAAATCAATTGTATAGGTCTAGCCTCCCTATATCTGTGTGTGAAAATGGTTCCATCCTCAAAAACAAAAAACTAATACTTCTGCAGTCTAGCTGCAGCTTCTAGCTACGGTCTTCTGTTAAAAAAAAGACACACATGACTTGAGTCTGAAAACAGCAGGAGTATTTACAATAGCATTATAAAAACAAAAATAGTGCATGTGGGTGCACACTTACATTCTCTGTCTTACTGTTACATAAATCCCATGAATGTATGAGATTAAGTTAGCTTCATCATATCTCAATCAGTGATTAAGTGAATAATAAAGTTTCTATCGGGTCACTATCAGCCTGTCACTCATTATTTTCAGGGAGGGGGCGGGGTTTGGAGGAACGGAGAGGAGACGGTGATCGCGGAAGCTTTCCTCCTGCCTTCACAAACTTTACACAAGTATTTATCAACTGAAAATAGCAAGAGGACATTCATACTCTGCAATCCAAGACTTGATTAAATCCACCAAAAACCTGACATGACGATAACGAGTGTTTTTCAAAAAACACAAATCCCTCCCTGTGTGTCTCTGAGGCGCAGCGACAGGGCCTGATTCAGAGCGGGTCATTCTGCTGTTAGTTCTGGACTCGTGCTGGTGGAGAAAGCAGACTGCTCCGTGTGTGTTGTCGCTGTGCTGCTGTCACGTCTGTTCCTTGATCTCTGCGTCACCGACCATTTCATATTCGTGTGACAGAAAAAAATCTAAAATAAAAAAACGTTATTGTCCAGCCGCGGCCGAAAAATCAATAAGCAACCTTACTACGCTATAATCGATAATCGAGCGGCGAGCTACTGAAAAGCTGCCCGCGAGCTACCGGTAGCTCGCGATCGACGTGTTGGAGAGCCCTGGTGTAGATGAACATTGAGAGTAGATTAAGTTGTTTTTGTTTTTCATGCTTTTCAAAGAAAGTAATTTGAACTTTATTTGGGTAAATAAACCGGAAGTAGGTTTATGAACTGGAAGTATTAGTTGATACATTTGAAAGGAGTTAAAAATAAAACAGCTCCCCTAGCGGACATAAGTGTTAGTCAATACATTCTTCACCACACACAGATAAAGATTACATGTGGTTTCTCTGAATTGAAATATTGTAGTTATGACATTTGCATAATTTCATAAACTTCAGAATACACTGTACACAGTTTATTTGAATTTTCATATTTTAAAGGTCAAAACCATATACTGTACATTTTTTATTTTTTAAATTTCTGATTTTAAAATTTGCATAATTTCTAATTTACTTTAATTTTTTATTAAAAAAAAAAAAAAATTAAAAAACTTAAAAAAAAAAAGAATCCCAGATATTGAAGTTAAGTTCGGATGACATAGGATATTTTTTATCAGGACAGAAGGTACTATTCAGTAGATTAGTGATTCATCTTTGATACATTTAATAACTATATCCAACTACTTAAGAAATATGTCACTAAATGACACTAAGTTAAGAGCATTCTCAATGCCAGGCTCAACTGCAGATATTAAGGAGAGGGTAAACATCAGGTCAGATGCTATGACAGCGCCAAAAGATAGACAGAAGACATGGAACAGAATAGAGAAACTGTTCGAGCAGTGGCAAACGAGAGGATTGATTCCAGCAGATGATAAACCTGGACCAACGAAAGCCCATAGAAAAGCAGTAGTTGAATATGAGAATGGAGAATACCTACAACAGCAAGAGGCATGGATCAAAGCTGGACGACCCTCGTGGTATGGACCTGGAAAAAGCGCTATGAACAAAGCTGAAGAAAGAAAAGCTAGAGTTACAAGTCTGATACTCCATCTAAAATATGCCAGCCAGGGATTGACAACAAGCTTACATTTGGTAGAAGCAGCAGATCTGCCAGTAAATGAAGACACAGCAGAAATAACAGAAGAGGCTCCAGTTATCCAAACTCCAAAGCAGTATCCAAGCCTGACCGAAGTGCCTCCTCCCGACATATCAGAGAACAACCCTTCTCACCAAGCTTCAATTCAAGCCCCAAATGTGAAAGAATTGGCGTTTGAGGTAAGAATCCTATCCAGTGTCAACCAGCTGATGGAAGCAGAACTCATCAGAGAGGAAGAGTTCAAAAGAAGAATGGAAGCAGAACACATCAGAGAGGAAGAGTTCAAAAGAAGAATGGAAGCAGAACTCATCAGAATGGAAGCAGAACTCATCAAAAGAATGGAAGAAAGACAAAGACAAGAACAAGAAGAAAGGAAAATATGGGAAAAAGAGCAAGAAGAGAAAAATTACCGAACTGGTTGCTCTCCTGAACCAACACATTCTGCAGATGAAAGATTCCAAGAAATTAAGGAAGAAAGAAAACGACAAATAACTAAAAAATGGGGAGAATCTCAAACAAAACGCAGAAGAAATTACTCTCCTGACAAAGACTATTCCAAAGAAGATGAAGATGACGACGGCAGTACACAGTTTGTAACCAGTAGACACTCCCCATACCAAGAACAGTTACACCAACGAAGCAGTATTGTATCTTCCCCAGAGAACAGTAGTAGTGACGAAATCGAGCAACAGCACCCTGACACATGCCCCAAACCTGTAAGAACCAAGACCCGTGTTCACACCTCCATGCCATTGATAGCGGCTGGAAGAGGAGGATTTGACTACCAACCATGGACACACAGGGACATGGAGTCGTTAGTGGCAAAGCTACCGCCACTCACCCAAGGAGGACAGAAGTGGGTGAATGATCTGGAGAAATATACTGTCCAAGACCACCTGTGCCTGGGAGACATAAGGGCACTGCTTGGACGGATAGAAGGAAGACTAGAGGCAAGAGCAGTAGATTCCAAGGCCAAATGCACCAACTCTCCAGATGACATTTCGTTCAACCAAATCAGGTCGAGGTATTGGGCTGCTATTCGTAGCATCTACCCAACAACACGCAGTTTACAAGCCCTCAACAGCCTGAGAAAAGAACCGGGGGAACACATGCATGCTTTCCTGAAGAGATGTGAAGGACTGTGGGAGGACTGCACTGGAGAACGACATGACGCTTCTCCGGCTGTCATAATGTTGTGGAAGAATGCGGTCATTAACGCCCTTCCTAAATCAGTCCAGGAACGCCTAAGAGACGTGGTGGGACTAGAAGTGAAACCCCCAGAAGAATGGAGACTACATCTCATTCACCATGACACTAAACATCAGGAATTAAAGGAGGAAGATGATGAAGATACAAGAAAACTAGCAAAAAGACTTTTGAAGATGCAAGTAGCTGAGAGAGATGCCGAAGCTCATAAAAACAAGAAATCGACAAAGCAGATGGCCATACTAGCAGAGAAGGCAGGGCGAACACCTCCAACAGTTCAAACTCAGGAAGAACCAGAGAATCAAATGCAGAACCAACAAAGCGGAGGAAGAAGTCTCCAAAATGGTGGCTGCTACACATGTGGTCAGACGTCACATTGGTCCAATGAATGTCCCACACAACTCCAGCAACAGCAAGCACCTGTGTATCTTCCTACTCAAGTACAGCCACAAGCACCACAGTATCTTCAACAGCAAACACCTGTGTATCTTCCTACCCAAGTACAGCCACAAGCACCACAGTATCTTCAACAGCAAACACCTGTGTATCTTCCTACCCAAGTACAGCCACAAGCACCACAGTATCTTCAACAGCAAACACCTGTGTATCTTCCTACCCAAGTACAGCCACAAGCACCACAGTATCTTCAACAGCAAACACCTGTGTATCTTCCTACCCAAGTACAGCCACAAGCACCACAGTATCTTCAACAGCAAACACCTGTGTATCTTCCTACCCAAGTACAGCCACAAGCACCACAGTATTTTCAACAGCAAACACCTGCATATCCTCTTACCCAAGTACAGCCGCAAGCACAGGTATACCCTCCCATACAACAAAAGGGACAATGGAGAGGAAAGCAACGATCAAGAGGGAGAAGGGATGATGGCTGCTTCATATGTGGTGATTGTAGACATTTGGCCAGAGATTGCCCCACTCAGCAATATCCACCACAATGTAGCCCCTCACAATACAGAGGAGAACCAGTGTTAGATATTAGGAAAATTGAGGCGGAAGCATATGCCAGGTCCATGATGAATATTTCTGTTGGATCAGGTGATTGGGTGAAAGTAAAAATCCACAAGATTAACTCATTGCAACCTGTATGGAGTGGACCATGGGAAGTTGTAGAACGCACTGCAGATGCACTCCGGATCAGAGTTAACAAAGGAACATGTTGGCACTTTCTTGCAAATTGTGTAGCCGTACCGCCACATTTCCAGAAACGGCACGGCAGTTAGAACTGATTTTGGAAAAACTGGTACAACACAATAAGTAATTGAACATCTTTAGGAAAGGCACCACCAGAGAAAAAACACATTTTTACACTCAAACTATTTCCAAGTCATAGACAAGGAATTTAGATAATATAAACTTAATGTTCACCAAAAGTAATAAGTATAACAGAAAGTAGACATGGGCTTACACTTGAGTCAATTTACATTACTGTGATCTGATTAGTGTCCTCTGCAGGTTTTTACTGTTCTGAGAAACAGTGGGATTACAATATTGGAGAAAGTATGGAGATGTTCTTTCGTAGTGTGGGGAATGTGATGCTTGAAACATGTAAGTATTTCAATTTATAGGAGAAAATGGTTTCTTGAAAGAGTTATGTTGGGTAAATATGTAACAATGGTTGAAGTAATTTTTAGAAGGAGATTTTGTAATAACATTAGTAGACATTAATTGTGTTGTTTAGATCAGGGGTTCCCAACCCCCGGTCCGCGGACCGGTACCGGGCCGCAGAGGTGTTACTGCCGGGCCGCGAAATAGCTGTGAGTTTATCGTAATATTTGCAGAATTATAAATATATACAAATATTTTATCATAATATTTTTTCAAAAAGTGTTTAATTTTCGCACCTATGCCACCAGTCATATTATTTCATCCAGTAGCTAGTTAATCTTTCACCAGAAAACCGTTGAAAATGGCTTTTATGATGTTCCGAGGGATTCGGCGGCTCAGCCTAAGGTCTCCTCTCGTGTGCACGAGAATGTTACCGGTGCGCCAAGTAGGAAGAGGAGCGCACAGGAGACAACCGTTTGATTGCAGACTGTTATGTTTATGTGGGGAAATGGTGGTGCATACATTATTTGAGATATATTTCAAACTCGGACTTCATTTTAAGGACATGTCGGCCAGGGGTGTAGAGCTATTTGTTTAAGCACCGGATTGGCAAAACAGGAGAGTAAACCAGTCTGCCTTGATCTATGAATTCATGTCGGGGACTCTCACGGTATCTGCTGCCCGCAGCTGTTTTATAGAAGGAAACCCTCCTTCACTTCTTAAAACGGCTGCAGCATCAGGAGGCAGCGGCACGTATACTCCGCTTCTGAGAAGTGCAGCACCAGTATGACTGTGTTTAACTTCATCAGAACAGTTTAAGAGTGACTGCAGGCTGCTACGTGTTAACCACACACACATCTACACACATCGAACTGCCCGATTACTCCCCCTTTTATTAGTTTTATGAAGGAGATGTCCAGTCAGTCACCAAGGCGCATGATGTGTGTGTGTATGTGCTCTGCTCAGCTCAGCTCTGTGTGTTCGGTGTGTTTGTGTCTGTCCGACACCGGCATATATGCGGCTGTTCCCAAAATAAATTAGTTTAATCTTAATCTCGATGTAGTGCTAAATGCTGTCGGTGTGCACCGGAACGAACGACACTATCATAATATCTTCTGAAAACAAATGCCAGTGTCACACCCACACCCACACACACCCACACCCACACACACACACACACACACACACACACACACACACACACACACACACACACACTCCTCCTCCCTTCAGCATTTACAAGAAATGCTCTCTGTTCTTCTAAATGCCACAAAAACCTGCAGACTGTGGTTAACACTTGGAACTGTAGCTTTCAGTCTCTGTTCATGACAGAATGTGGCAGTTAAGCTGCTCCAAATGGCCCAAAACGTAACATGTTTGATAATGCTGCAGCCCTCAACACATCTAGGCGTATTATGGGGTGTCATCTAATGCCGTTACCATGGCGACACAATGCTCGCCATCAAACACGGTTTTCTCATAACTCCATTGAATATGTTCCAAACGGCCCAAAACTTCACATGTTTGGTAACGATGCAGCCCTCAACCCTTACATTTCCCATTAGAATGTATTTTCCTTTCACTTTTAGATAACTGTCCTCAGTAAACCCTGCTCCCCCTCCCTTCAGCATTTACAAGAAATGTACCTTGTTCTTCTAAATGCCACAACAACCTGCAGACTGTAGTCAACACTTGGAATTGCAGCTCTCAGTCTCTGTTCATGACAGAATGTCATATTATGCTGCACTCATAAGCTTGTAAACTTTCAAAACCTTCATCAGGGCTTTGATATAAACACATTATTCTTCAATTCCTTAGGAATTAAACTCACACTGTTGAATCATATAAACTTCCACTCAAAGTTGTTTTGCTGTATTCAAGATTGTAGTGTACGGTGCAAGGGATTCATTTTAAGTTCTCATTCCCATAATGCTGTTCCCTGGGGAGCTCTTCCCAGCTTCAGTCTTCCCCTCCATCACAATCCTGAGCACCTCATCATTGTATTTGATATCTGAGAAGAAGGCTGAACAAAATAAACAATTTCCAAAAATTCAATGCGTTGGAAAATGTCAATGCACAAACAGGATTTATTTTCAGACACTGACACACAGTCCAGATGAATGCGATTTAAGATGCTACTTTTATTGACAATTTATAGTTTGACTCCAGCTCCTTCAGCAGCTGTTGTGTGGGACTGATCCACACTGTTACAGCAGCCTGAACTTTGTCAAAGTGTTTTCAAAAGAAACATTGACAGACTGATTCAGCATACAACATAATAGTGACACTGACCATGTTCATTTATTTACTGACATTTATTTCCCCTCTAGGCTTTCACGTTCATGTGATATGATTCTATTCAACCTCTTATTCAGGGACTCAAATGATTGACACCCTTACATTTGTCATTGGAATGCAGTTTCCTTTCACTTTTAGATAACTGCCCTCAGTAAACCCTGCTCCCCCCTCCCTTCAGCATTTACAAGAAATGCACCTTGTTCTTCTAAATGCCACAAAAACCTGCAGACTGTGGTTAGCTCTTTGAACTGTAGCTCTCAGTCTCTGTTCATGACAGGATGTGGCAGTTAAGCTCAGATGCTGTGAAGCAGAGAAAGGTCAACTTTGATTTTAAACCTTGAGATACAGCACCCTCATGTGGCTGGCAAACAGTGGTTCAAGAAGAAAGGGAAAATAATACTGTAAGGCCTACATTTATCATTTTTATTCAAGAAAATATTACAGTAGCATTATCAGCTAAATGTACTAGAAGTACCAACAACGCCTATTAGGTGACATAATGACCCTGTTGCCCCTTTCACACCAACGCGGTTCCCGTTCTAGCTCCGTGCTTTCGCTCTTCTGGTTCGGAACCGGTTTTTCTTCTCAGCCCCCGTTTTGTTCACACCGCCCAGAGCCCGACTGGTGCTGCGTCATGACGTCACCGTTCATGTCGCTGATTTTCTCCCCAACGGCGCTCACAGGAACAACAATGGGGCACTGCGTCGGGTCGATGGTCGTGTTGCTTTTAATCATACAAAGCCAGATTAAATTAAATAACTACTTCTCAACCCTTATACTTTTCTCCAGAGTGCCGTGGTTCATTATTTATTAATGTGTTTCAGCTGCATTTACCGACCGCTGCAGTGCTGCCCGCTGTTTGGCATCACAACGCTGTTATGAAAGTTTATCTGGTATAAAATGGGTGATGTTAGCATAGCAACCAAAGCTAAACTGACTATTTTGACTACTTGTTGCTATCCTATTGTGGCATAAGCCGTTTTCTACAGGCACATATTACTGGCGTATTTTTAATTGTGATTCTACTTGTGATAGTAGAACATGTATTGATTCCATTTTAGAAAGTGTGTGGTTGCGTTCTAGTCACTTTGCTCAGCGCTACTGCTTGATATAACTTTTATTTGCCGTTCTCGCCATAAACTGTTGCTCAGGTTGATCTCGCCCCCCTCCGACGTAAGCGTGACGTATGCGGTTCTTGATTCTAGACCGACAATTTTTTGGTGCTTGTTAAGAATCGGTTTTCGGGGAAAAGAGCCGGCTCCTCTGCGGTGTGAACAGGAAAAACGGGTGCTTATCAGGCTCTAGCTCCGAACCGGCCCTGGAACCGCTTTGGTGCATGTGTGAGTGGTATATTATGTTTTTTTAGTTGTTATTGTGTGCTAGTAGTATAAGTAGCATTGTAATTTTTTTATTTTGCCCCCAAACTAAAGGCAAGTCCCCGCAAGTGACTGTATACTAATGGGCCCCACAACAGTGCTTGAATTGGTCCGGTACTCACCGGTACGCAGTACCGGCACTTCTGATTTTTACCCATGTGGTACAGGCACTTCTTGATGCCGGTACTCAGCCGCCGGCACGTCATGACGCATGACAACAAATATGCCCAGCGTACCTCAACACGTTCTCACTCCCAACCCGTCACATGTTGACGGACGGTCAGGGCCCCTCCCCGTCACTCTATTACGGACAGGGTACCCTTGAGAGTCAGTTTTCAACGTGCAGGGCGTCCCATAGACCTTCATAGACCTCCCATAGCGTTGATAATAGACGCCATGAGAACGCTCCCCGACGGTCGGTTGTTATTGTCAATATTAATATAATAATTATTTATTTTTTAATAGTCACACTCGATTTCGCCGATTTTCTTGTTGCCCCAGCTGGTTGACACCTCTTTTAGCAGAAACAAAGGCTACATTAATGTATTAAATCGATGTGTGTGGTTGTGGAATTAATGGACGTGCCGTTGTGCGATTGCGTAATATACGCAATAAACAAACTCTTCAAATACAACCCTAATTATATTTAAAAACATTTTAGAAGGCCTCACGAAATACTTTAACCTGTTAAGCCTGAGAGATCCCGGTACCGGGGCACTGCCGCAACATCTTGCAGGAAACAGTGTCTGAGGGCATGTTCATTTAATAAACTATGAATGTTTTATATCCATGTAACGGGAAGAAACTCATCCCAACTGCACGCCTCGGGACCCTGACCAAGCGTCGCTCCTGGACGTTTATGGAGTGAGAGTGTGTTGGTAACAAATGTAATTTCCCCTCCGTGGGAAGAATAAATTGTCTCACTGATTTGTATATTAGTGACAAACTTAAGGATGGAGTGTTAGCACCTTCTTATATCAACCTCTTCCTGCACTATCAGACGTCAGAAAACCTTTCGTCATCCCACTGTGGGGAATTTTACACCTCTTCTTTAGGATTAATTGTATTTTTACACATATACCTCAAATGATGTCAGTAAAGCATTACTCATTTATTATCAGCTTTATTTCATGATCACTGAGCAACACATTATTCACAATCTCTACATAATTATCATTGTCTGTGGTGCAGTCACATTGATTACCTGAAAAACATGCATGCACTCCACACGTTTCTTACATTACTGAGATAAATGACCCATTAAACCACAAAACCCAGATTCCAGAAAGATGCCATATATGGACTTTATGTTCTATTTTTTTAAAAAAAGTATTAATATCACATATGTTGCATGGAGTGTGATTTGCTGGAAGTTACAGATATTGCACACCTTGCACCACTTTATATGTCCACTATGTGGTGCTGGAGAAACACTATTAACAAACAGAATGTCACTAAACATCAATTGTAGACCACACATTGTTATTTTCATGATGTTTGTCACATGGGACTGACTACCTGTTGCCTTTAGGTGGTGCTATGACTTATCAAGCACTCAACATTGGTAGATTGGAGACTGTACAATGAAGTTACAACAACTTCCTGTTTCATGGCGAGTGTCTATGGCTCTCATCGTTATGGAGTTAAAAAGGTACTGGACAATAGTTAAGTTAAATATACCTGTTAATACCTGATAGATATTGTACATCTACAGGTGAAATGCAGAGCAAGAGCTTTGTTAAAGTTGTGTAGAGGGAGCTATCGAGCCACCTTGCCTAACTGACAAAATATAACCATATCAGTTAACTGAGTGTATGCATGTGTTAACCACTGCTACGTGTTAACCACACACACCACACACCTCTACACACACCTCAGTCTACACACACCTCTACACACATCGAACTGCCCGATTACTCCCTCTTTTATTAGTTTTATGAAGGAGATGTCCAGTCAGTCACCAAGGCGCATGATGTGTGTGTGTATGTGCTCTGCTCAGCTCAGCTCTGTGTGTGACACTGGCATTTGTTTTCAGAAGATATTATGATAGTGTCGTTCGTTCCGGTGCACTCCGACAGCATTAGCACTACATCGAGATTAAGATTAAACTAATTTATTTTGGGAACAGCCGCATATATGGAGTTAGCCATATGTGTGTAAATTACTGTTCATAAACATTTGAAAACAAATGCCGGTGTCGGACAGACACAAACACACCGAACACACTATGAGGTGTGATTTGTGCCAAAGAGCGAACTCACTGAGCAGACAATCGTGTCGGTCGTCGCCTACCATGCCGTGAACTAAGCCGTGAGAGAAGTAACGTGACACTCTCGTCGCCACCCCTCTCGTCTGAGAAGCTACGTGACGTCTGCGTCTGAAGTTACTTTACCTAGTTATCACCAAATAACCCAGTAATGTTACAGCTACGTTGCTGTTCAAGCTAGAATCTATTTCAATATAGTTTTGGTATTAAAATAATGTTACACCTCTTGTATGACCTGAATGCAAAAAACAACCACAGACAAGAATATATATTTTTAATTATCAAAATGATAACAAAGGCTGAAAAAACAGGAGAACCTGTCTTCCCTTGGTCTCCAGGAGAAAACTGTATATCACCAAGTTTTCATATAGTTTTGTGTGTGAAATAGATCGCTGCAGTGAACACGACTTTATGTATTTGTTTATGGTTTATTTGATTTGGAGGGATGCAGTATACGGGTCATTCCAGAATTGGAGGACAATTTAGACACCAACATTTTTGAAAAATGAACCTTTCATTTTATTATTTTTTGTTATGTATTTAGGAACAACAGATAATAAACCATCAAAAAAAGTGATTTGCCCAGCTAAGGCATCAAATGTATATTTTCCAATTAAGAATTAACCCTGTTACTCTAATTATAGTAACAGGGTTGAAAATCAATGCTAATTTTAGCTTTTACCTCAGGAATTAATGCTAGCTGCACAATGTAATGCTATTGTCAAGGAATGGACACACTTAGATATTTAACTAAAGAAAGATACATTTGAAATTAATTTGTTTTAGTCTCATAATTTGAGTAACAGGGTTGCGTTTGTATGAGTGCCACACTCCTTCAAGAGTGACAAGATTGGAAATATATTACAAATAAAAGAGAGGACTTAGTTTTGGTCTACCCATGGTAGTAGCACGTGGCTTGCTGATGTGCTTTCCACTGTGTCATGCGACAAACAGTTTTTTCACTTCCTCTGCCAAGCTAAAAAGGTTTCGGTAACAGGGTTGCGCGCATGTTGAGGGACACACCTTCTGTGCAAAATTACTGTTATTTAAAATGTGTTTATGATTTAACAAATTGATTTTACCATTACAAGAGACATATACCAATAGAATAATACCAAAAAAGTAAATAAAAACCCTATTTTAAATGTTATATTTGACATGCAAGTTGGTCACCAAGAAGCTGGGACAAGAGAAAAGGGCAATTTTAGGGGGTGTTCGAGAGCTATTTGATATTTTAAATAATATTTTGAAACCACTTTTTCTACAACTTTATATGCATCTTGTCTCAAGACAAGTATATTTAACACAACAAGTGCATGTCTTAGCTTTTTGGGCATGGATTATTAGATTTTTTATATGGGGGACATGAAATGTCCTCCAATTCTTGAATGAGAAGTTCAGAGAAGAGGCAACCCCTATATATTGTTTATTTTATTTCATTTCAGCACCATGGCAGAGGCAAATATAGAGTTAATGTGTGGAGATTATAATGTCCCGTTTATTAAAATATGTATTGTTTTATGATGTTGAGTTGACAAAATAGTCAC
Source organism: Trematomus bernacchii (assembly GCF_902827165.1). Taxonomy (NCBI): domain Eukaryota; kingdom Metazoa; phylum Chordata; class Actinopteri; order Perciformes; family Nototheniidae; genus Trematomus; species Trematomus bernacchii. The sequence goes on from NW_022987561.1 coordinate 916,738, forward strand.
TGTGCTACATTTTGCTGCACTCAAGCATATCTGACGACAAGAGTTGTGTCCCCCTTTGGCCACAAGGGGGAGTATATATATATTGTAATATATATATATTTTGTATAGATGTTGCAACTATACAGAGCTTTGGCAATACTATATGTAACTGAGGTCATGCTAATAAAGCTATTGAATTGAATTGAATATACCTTTAAGTGAGCTGTCAGGAGGAAACAAAGGTTCGCCAACACATTGCACTCTACTGCTGAGAAAGTACAAAGACGTGAAACGATGTGCTGCAATGTCTGTATATTTTTTAAGAATGCCAAGTAAAGGAAGAAAGTAATAACTCGCACTGAGTCTTAATACATTACTTTATTTCTATTATATAACACTATCCAATGATTTATTATGTTTGTGTTACACACACCATTAACCTATACAACAATAGGGAGCCCTGGCTCAAGGACGGACAAAACAAGGACACCGCACATGATTCTTTTCCAATTACAGTATATTTATTTAAAGAGAGCAACTCAATTGTGATATCAGTTAATCAGTAATGTCTGTAGTGTACGGGTGTGTGATGTGTCAGCAGGGCCGGACTGGGACCATAGCAGGCCGGGAATTCTACACCCAGCCAGGCCACTACCAGTTTTGTTTGGGGGCGTTTTGCTGGATGTATCGTCAATATTTACAACGTTGCTGCCCGTAGTGATAGCCCTACAGTTTGAATCTACTACTTAAATAGAAACATATGGACATAGGATATTGTTAAAAAAAAGGTGTGCATATGTATTTGGGAACCTTTCCATGTGAACATGTTTTATTTGGGGGTGGACCTCAAATGGATTAAACTGTGATCAATAACTATAGTAACTTATTGAGAGAACATGAACATAGCTTGCTTATACTGTTGTCATTACATTTCCTTTGTTTTGTTCAGTGTGTTCATAGACATAGCCTATTGAAACAGTTTCCTCTGTACCTGCCAGTTCTGTCCACTGAGATCTGCCTGCATCTCTCCCTCAGGGCCATCACCATCAGCATCATCTGATAGTGGAACTGAATAAGGAGAATATGTAATCATTACATTAACAACTATTTATGAAATAACATTATTCAAGAACATATATTATGCAACACTTATTTTATCACTTAGTTGACCCTGTATTTGCATGGCCTAATACCATAATGAGTGTCTCCCCTTTAGACAACATAACCATCTCAAGTTATTCACTCACAGTATGAGGGGTTTGTAGCCCCACAGTTAGCTGCAGTCTAACGGTTATATTACATATATTTGCCTTGAGTAACATTAAGGACATGTTTGGGTTTTGTGTAGCCTTATAGTCTCCAGTCACACAGGGCCTGCCACTAACTTAGCATTGGACTGAGAAACTGTTTTGTTGACAGTCGATGTGCACATCAGGCTACAATATAGAAAGAAATGTGGCTCATAATGTTCGCTCACTTACTTTCTGCTTCGTCATTCTATACCATACAGGGGGTTCTGAATAAATCAGTGATTTTAGCACATTTCGCTGCCTTTTGTTGCAGGGTGGGGGTCCATCCTTCCACAATAATGAACCTTGCCGTCAGTTTCAGTCGGTCCAGTCCACACTAATGTAAACAGCAGCGCGCTGGTCTCGTGAGAAACGGAGAGTGGAACAACCAATCACATCTTCATTATTCTCCTGAAATGTAAATGTGCCCATTCGCCAGTCTGACACATAGACTGTATATAAAGGTCTGGTCTGACACAGACTTATAAAGGTCTGGTCTGACAGGTGCGTGGTTCTCACTGCGCTTCATACCGGTGCAACTTTGAACACCTTCAATATATGCCGCATTAATGGATTTGGCCTGCAGTCACCGCATCTGGGCTGAATTAAACACGTATTATTTTAGTCCTGTGTGTTTATTAGAGGCCATGTCAGCAGGCCACATCACATCATGCCAGCGTTGCGTTCACAAGACATACAAGCCACAAACTGGCAATCGAAACATGCTACAACCTGAGGGACAGTGAATGAGACACACAGACACAGACACACCCACACACACCTTGAGGGAGGGAGGGACAGGTGATCGCAGTGCAGCGATCAGCTGTTCCCGAGCAGAGAGAGAGAGAGAGAGACAGCTGCTAGACACAACTCTTATTAATCCCCGTACCGGACAATTGTTATTTGTTCCAAATCGGAACCGGATTTCGGTTCCCGATCCTCATCACATCCCCAGCCACAGCCTTGGTCTTAACCGGTCTTGACATAAAATCTCGAGTCCTATAGGTCCGATACAGAGACAATACGAAACCAAATGCAGTCGATTCCGAGACCAATACCGTTAAAAAGTGGTCTGGAGACCGGTCTCGAGTACAACACCAGCAAATATTCTCATACTAATGATTATTAATTATTATTCCCCTCTCTTCTGATACCAATACTGTGCCGATGAGAAAGTGTACCTGTAACACTCTCCAAACTACTGTAGGAGCGGAATCATTCGAAAAATATAATATAGGATAATGCTATACAATGCTAACGGAGGCGAGACGTACGTTATTCACGCGCTTATCCACACGCACGTCATTCACACGCTTATGTACACGCTTATGTACACGTACGTTATCAACACGCGTATCTAAGATAGCACTTTCAAAGCTACGCCGCCGCCACGTGAGCGCGTACTTTGAGCGCGTACTTTGAGCGCGTACTTTGAGCGCACCTATGATACGTCGCCGTGACGTCTGACGTCTGACAACGTCGTGACGTCGCCTGTATCGTACGTCAACCCATTCAAAATTGATGGAGGCGTTGGCGCACGTTGACACGTTAGTTATCCGCTCAGTGAGCTTAGTTATCTGCTCTTTGGCACAAATCACACCTCATAACACACACACACACACACACACACACACACACACACACACACACACACACACACACACACCACACACACACACACACACACACACACACACACACACACACACACACACACACACAGCGGCTTCTCCTCATTTTCCCAGCATTCTCTGGATTATCCGTAAATCATACAAACAAAACCAAAACGTTAATTTATCTGTTTTCCCGTTTTGGTTTAAAAACTGAATAACGTAGGTTTTTTGGTTTTCCGAAAAACCAAAAAATGACACCGGTTCTTTTTTAAACTTTGTTAATATGTTTTGGATGCATATTGTTCTAGTATTTGTTCAGGCTGTTACATACAATTAGCCTCTGTTGCTACCTGCTGGTGAGTAAATATTAAAATCAGTTAAAATTGACAACCGGTCCGCGATTTTTTTTTAATGTATCTGCCGGTCCTTGGCACAATAAAGGTTGGGAACCCCTGGTTTAGATGGCATTTAACAACTAAGACGGATAGTATGATTAGAAAAAGACAGAGTGGAAAGGGTTGAATTTTTTTAACCTCAGTGTGCTAGACTTCCTATAGGTAATGCGTCCCGAGACCTGGACTCCCCCTCTGAGTCAGAAAGGCTACGACCCCGACCCTCCAAGCTGACAAAAGACCTAACCCAACAGGAGACTCCTCCTTCTCCATCGAACAGACAGAGAACCAGAGCTGAACCAACAACAACAACAAGACTGCAGCCAGAACTGCAGCCAGAACTAACTCCACCTGTGGCATCCAGAACCAAACGGCATGCTGACATACAGAGAGATACTCATCAGTCCCTCAGACAGGACATGAAGTTCCAAGCTGAGCCACGAGATTTGGCACAAGAGCAAAGTGTGGGACATGAGAGCAGAACCCGCCCTCCATAAAAACAGTAGAGAGACTGTAAAGGAGGAGATGAAATGCAAAGCAGTACAAGAACAGTGGCATGATGTGGGCTGCAGATGTAACCGGGCCAAAGGCTGCCTAAAAGAGTTACAGCCGATGGATTCAAGAGCTGATGGACTGAAGAGAAGACAGAATCAGAGGAGTTGGCATGGTCGATTGGAAGTGAGGAGGCCGGGGTCACGGCTTGAGAAAACCAGGGGAGGAGAACAGGAAAACGGGAATGAGTGAGTTTACACATAAACACACTTATTCACAAAACGCACATAAAAGTGACCACATTTAAAGAACTTGAATTGACTTAATAAATACGTAAAGACAAAAAGATGTATTAACCAAAGACAAAAAGATGTATTAACCATGAATTAATCAATTGGTAAATTAAAATAGCAGTAAAAAGGAAACTATTAAGGTAAAATGAGAATCATTCTAAAACACACTGAGGGATAAAGGGGGAGACATGATGGAAACATTCACTACACTTTAAGCAGTGGGTGTTTGAGTACAGAGTAGAACTATATTCTTCAATCTTTCCATCATGTTAACAAATTGTTCGTTAAGAGATTCTTATTCATGTGTGAATAAAGTGGTGATTTAATTTGTTACAATATTGATCTACAGATTAAAGGGATAGTTTTAGGAACCACTGTATAAATTCAGACAAATCTTTTATTTGTATGGATAATGTTAAAGGGAGAGCTAGGACCAAGCCAAATATAGTATTCCAATCTAAAGTATTGATTTCACCATTGTGGCATAGTTATCACCATAGGAGGCCTTTAAGATGGAAATATGAAATGACTTCTGTTTTAAATCCTTGATGGAGGGAGTAATTGCTGCATGTTCGAACACCCAAGGTTCCACACACTGCTAAGGGGATTAACATTGTTTTTTTAAGTAGACCAGAAAAGGGGTTTAAGTGACATTATAAGGAGTTATGAAATGCAGAGCTACACAGATCCTAATAATGTTTTGACTCAAGATAATAGCCACATGTACATACGTTTCTGAAATAGATATTTTAGACATTTTAATACTAATTAGGTGTAAATAAACTGCAGTAGTAGTACTATAAGGAAGTGAATTTTGTACCAAATTTCAAGAAAGGTGGGAGGCAGAAGTCCCAATGAAAAGTTAGAACCATCTTGAAAATCATAGTTGAAATCGTGAATGAATAAGGAATGGCGCTCCGCATATGACACATTTTTGTAGATAAAGGGTACCCGCCTATGCTGAATTACCTCTGTAAAGACTCTGCAGAGCACGACATGGCCAAAAGACCGAGACCAAATGACCTTTGACCCTGACTGACAGTGTGACAAAAGCACTGTCAATGACTGACTCTGGGGTGTACCTGACCACACTTGACTTGACAACCAGACGGTATGAGTGTGAATGAATGCCGGCATGTGATCAGTGTAACTGCATGATTCTAAAACAATAACTAACCAAGCATGTTTTTGGACTAACATATTATTTTGGAGCTCCAAGGGAAACGAGAGGTTTCCTATAATTCCACAAAAATGGGAAACCGCACATGGGACCCGTTTCTAATCTACTTGATGATATTTTACTCCCACAGGAGTTGGCGTTTTGCAAATGAAAAACTCAAACTATAATCTGAAGATTCTGTTTCTTTTAGGACTGAAAGATGAAGAGAAACATTTATTTTCACTGAGGTGTTTACTGTGGAAAGATAATAATAATAATAATAATAATAATAATGGATGTAAAATTGCTATGTCCCTAACCAAAATGTAACTGAAAGTTTCCTCTCCTCTCCATTTCAGGATTTTATTACACATGAGTTCATGTGTAAAAAGGGGGGAGAGTGGATAATGTATAATGTCAACATGGCTGTCAAATTCACAATTTAAATTTTTCTTTTAGGGATTGAAAGAAACCTTCCGCCCCAACCTAGATGTTCAAACTGAGCATTGAATGATCGTTTTAGAATGAACCTGCTCCATATCTGGGGATAAGATACTGTTTGATGAATGTTGACATGTTTCTAAGTATTGATTGCATTTTGAACAGGTAACACAGATGCAGTGGCCAAGGGGCTACTGTGAGAGATGTAATTCCAGAATAGAATACAGAAGAAGTTGACCTGTGATAATGAAACAATTTTGTAATATTTTAACAGACATTAGAGTAACTGAGGTTTGAAATATAGAAAGAACATATTACAGTTAAGCTAAAACATAGTAATGACACAGAATTGAATTTAGACAACATCTTGTAACTAGCCTGGTAAAGAAATAGAAGTAAAAGCCATGGACTTTATTGTTTAGGTCATTATGGGGATATACATTGAATTTATAATAGAAAGACATTTGATGACAGTATGTTGGAATTCTGTATTCATTTTTCAGCTTGATGATAGACAGGTAGAAGCAGTATTGCCAGGTGCAACTGATGGGATTTCTGCACACGAGCCAAGCAGAGAATGACGTACCTTTTTATAGGACAGATACACTCAGGAAACCACACTCTGACAGCATTATGACTTCAGTTGTTTTTAAATCCATAATGAAATTGTATTACATAACGTTAGTGTGTGTCTTTACCACAAACAGGAATAGTTCATTGTTATATTTAGATTTGAAAAAGATTACAAGGATTTTATTTAGGAACAACACAGATGCTCTTCAGACATTTCGAGCTATTGAAATATGTTATTTAGTTCACCATGAAGATGTTTTATTTTGTTTGTAACATATGCCGAGTATTAAGATTTAGATATCAGCAGGTTCTGAATTATTATTCCTCTGTCCCACAACCAACAAGAATGTGGATGGGGAGAACTATATCTGATATAACCAGCAGAGATTCCTAAATCACACCAGAGACACAGTAAAAGGATGACACACAGTCACATAAAAACAGACCGATAGAATAGCGCTAGACATTAGTTGGAAAAGGGAGTGTGCAACACTGAAGGGGATAGGATTGTTTAAATAAAGAGTAATATTTTCAGATAGTTTTATCCTTATATTTTGTGAAAGAACAAGTGCCTTTACACCAGATACAGTATGAAGATGATATATATGATGTGAAAGGAGGGAGTTCGACGTTTTCCATACCAAGCTAATTGCTGCTATTTTACGAAGTGATATTAAAGGTTTAAGCTAGAAGTTATGCACAAATGAAAAACTTCGCATTTATGATGAATATGTATTGTTACTATTTGTATTTTCTACCCTTTATGAGTTATGTACTATGCAAAGTTCAGATGAAGAACTCATTGATTTCAGTATTATGTTCATACCTTAAAGGGTATGAAAGGAGGGATTGTTAAAAACCAAGCTAATTGCTGCTATTTTGAAAAGTGATATTGAATGTTAAAACTAGAAGTTTAAGCACAAAGGACAACTTATGTTGAAGACCAACCGAAGTATTTTTTGTATTTTTGATGACTGTTATTTGAACCATTCCATTTTGATAGTATGTTTTTTTATATGAGTTATGTACTATGCAAAGTTCAGATGAAGAACTCATTGATTTCAGTATTGTGTTCACACCTTAAAAGGTGTGAAAGGAAGGATTGTTAGAAATTAAAATCAATGTTTTATGGCATAATTTAGTCTAAAACATACAGTCAGTTTAAAAGCAGTCTTATGAAGAACTCATTGATTCCAGTATTGTGTTCACACCTTAGAAGGTGTGAAAGGAGGGATTGTTAGAAATTAAAATCAATGTTGATGTGGCGTAATTTGAATGAAATACACTATTTCATTTAAATCTGTTTTATTCTGAAAACCGAAGATTCACATGTGACTTCCGGTTTTTCCGCTGGTGAATTTCGTCATTTCCGGTTAGCATTAGCTTGTGGCGAAATGCTACGTTTTCAAACCGTGAATTGAAGGTGAAATAACTTGATGTTGTACACTAAACACCCTGAGTTTAACACTCATTTATTGACGCTGGAATGAGGTTTATTAGGGAATGTTTAGATGACCACAGACATCAGAGTGATGTAATTTAGCAGCAGAAACCGACAGGATTTGCATTGGACACGCCCCCGTCGACGCCGGCCAATAGGAGAAGACTACAGGTCTTACCCGGGAGACCCAAGGAGGATCTCCCTCTCTCTCCTGGCCCGCAGCTGACCCGGACGGACGGGACCAAAACAGCTGGGAGGAGCAAACCACCAACGAGCACATAACTTTTGTAAACCACCGCATCTTTTGTGTAATTAAATGCTGTTAACTTGTATAAGCTTGCCTTGACTCTTTTCAGTCTCTCCTGCTCTCGGGGTTCAAGAATAACTAACACACCTCACCGTCACATTCCTGTCTATTCTTCGGACGAACTCAAAATAATGGGCATACCTCCACCCCTCGAAAGTTATCGCTGACTCTGCCATGTTTATGCAGCACTGCACGTGGATATGTGGACGCGCGAGTCGCGCAGATTACGTACATATAAACCTGTGGCGGAAACCCCTCTTGTCTGTCAGTGTGATTATGACTGATTTTATAAAAGTAACGAAGTAACGCGTGTCGGGGCAATGTTAGTAACTGTAGTGTGATTACTGAATTATAAAAGTAACGCGTTACACTACTCCGTTACCGACAAAAGTAATATTATTACAGTAACGCGTTACAAAGTAACGCGTTACACCCAACTCTGGCTACAAGCTATGTTCTGTTATTCCCGCAAACTGAAGTCCGTCAACCCAATATGGGGTCCCACTTACCAAATATTTGTAATGTTGGGGGGTGTCCGTCAACCCAATATGGGGTCCCACTTAGCAAATATTTGTAATGTTGTACTTATACTTATGGCGGGTGTGGGAGGGTGATAATTGTTTCTTCAGGGGCTTCTAAATAGGGCCCAGATCAGGAATTTGAAATATGGAAACCCTAACCCACCCAGAAAAAAAATTTCAATAACATTTCAAACTTTCTCACAAAATCCTGTCTGGAGCTAATAATCTGAGGGAAGGGGGAGAAAATTGAATTTTTTAAAACATTTAAAAAAAAAGGTGCTTAGCGCTCCGAGACTTTGAGAGTGTGTTGCTTAACTTGTGTGGAACCCCTGTGACCTACAACAAGGTCAAAACTAAGGTCAGAGGTCACGTTTTTATGGCGTACAGTACTCTATACGGCACAAAGGAAGGTCCGACCGCTCTGAGCTTGGTCTCGTTGGAACCGGCTCGGAAAGTAGATGCAGATTGATGCCTCTGGTGCAACCAGACCCGGAGGCAGACATACATCTCTGGGCGGGCATTTGATTTACCAGGGCGGGCCCACCCCGATTTATATTTCCCGGGAAATCTGAATTGTCAACGGGGGGGGGGGGGGGGGGGAGAGAGGCGCTCGTGAATTCTTGTTTTACGGAAAGAGAGGGGTTTTTTTTAGGTTGCCATAACGCTGTTGACGGTCTTATTATACATCCATTGGTTGGTTTTGTGGCACATTTGTAACGCTGTGCAAACTTGAGCGCACACAGGGTGGAGTGAGGTGTTGGGTTGAGCGATGGAGAGAGAGAGAGATTGAGCAAGGCAGAGAGCGTGTGCAGCGGTCTGCTTGCACACAGAGTAGGAGTTAGTGAGAGAGCCGGCTTGAGAGTCAATTTATCTTCAAAATATAATTGATTGCCAGCCTCCCTTGTCCCTGGCTGGCTTGCTAGCTCGTTGGTAACGTAACTGATTTCTTCTAATGTGCCTGCATCTGGCGCTGAGTTGCCATATTCCTTTGGTGAGCTCTTTTTGTTCGTGTTTGTAATGCTTCAGTTCATGATATCCATTGTTGCAGATACATATAAATGATAATAGCTAAACTAACCTAGCAAGAGTAAACTGACAGGCTGCTGTGCCGCATCTCACTCAAAAACCCACACACGACTCAACCCAGCGAAAAACCAGTCTCGCGCTCAGCCTTTCATTCAGAATTTCCTAGCAAAATAAAAAAAATGATATTAAACTAATCTTTCAACATAGTTTAATACAAAAATAAATATTAGGACAAAGCTCTACAAATAACAACAATAAACATAATAATAAAAACAATTAAAATGTTGTATTCAGCCCTGATTAAAACAGCGGGCCCAAATCCTGGATGGGCGGGCCCGGCCCCATGGGGCCCGCCCATGACGCCGGGTCTGGGTGCAACTAAATGTCAAAGGTTACGGCTTAAAATGTAACAAAACCTTTCCTTAAGGCCTTTTGAATTGCCACTGTGCTAAAGGACTTTGGAAAGGGCTAAAGAGATAATTTGTTCACAGGGGGCCTCTAAATAGGGCCCAGATCAGTAATCTGGAGTGTGTGTGTGTGTGTGTGTGTTATTATTACATTGTGTGGCCATGCATCAGACAGCCCAGTCACGCCGTGGGGTCCAATTTTTGTGTGGGGTCCAAAACCCTGGACCCCAGAAATATTACTTCATATTCATTAAAATGAAGGTCAGAACTATGCCCTGTGAAGTTTTCAGGGTTGTCCCCAAAAATCACTTTTACCGACTTAGTGTGTATAAGTGTGCTAACGGGAGGTAACTCAGTATCGGCCACTACTGGCCAAGGCAGGTACTGCATCCCACACACACATTCCATTCTCCACACACACTTTGCTGAACTGCGCATGTGCAAGCAGCCATCTTCCAACATCTTTAGCTGTTTGATTAGCTGGTAGCACTTAGCTCCTTAGCTAATGCTGCGTTCACACCGGACGCGATGCGAATATTCGCTTCGCTCCTATCGCATCGCTCTAAACGCTGGAGGTTCACCGCGGCTGCCAGCTGTGTTTACTCGCATCATTCAAACAAGACGCGCTGGCTCGGGAGCTACAACTACAACAAATGAACATATTTTACCGTGATTAAATTGTAATACACGTTTCTAAATGATGCCGAAGTAACAACATACTGATACCGGTTAGTAACAACCATGAATTAAGGCTTTGACAAGTCTGCAGACAAGACGGCAGGCAAAACACCTTTTAAAATGCTTGTTTTCTGAATGAAGATCGGATCGACCAGGCTAAGCTAACGTTGTATATGCTCATTCCACACTCATAACAACGGCCTACAGACATAAATAAAGCAGCGACTGTATTCACCATGACACAGACAGTCTGTGGTTTGTACTTGTTTAACTTTTGTCCAGTTTCTGAACAGATATGAGGAGCTGTGAGCTCTGTGTGCTAACTGCTAACAGCCAACGGCTGATGTTGTGTGGTTGAACGTCAGTGACGGCGGCTGAGATTCTCACCGCTGATTGGCTTCCGCGAGAACGCGTCACGTGAATTTGACGCTCGAGTTGAAAAAATTGAACTCTCGCGTTTAACGCGGCACCGTTCAATCGCCTCAATCGTGTGATTCGCGCCGCGTCCACCGCTTCATGCGCGCCGTCAGAGCGAATTCGCGTCTGTCCGCGTCTCTGCATTGACTTTACATGTAATCGCGCCGCCCCCAAACAGCGCATCGCGTCCGGTGTGAACACAGCATTAGTGTCTTTAATGAAATACAGAATGAAAAACACAAATGTATACATTTTTGGTGAGTTTGACTCGTGTCACAATAACAAGCCATGAATCATTAATCATTAATTAGGTAAATGACATAAATATAAAAAGATTTGAGAGATTACAGTGCAATACAGACTACAGCTGCTGTTAGCATAAATGCTAACTTAACATTGAAAATGCCATAGACAAGCTAAACGTTAGCATACATGCTAACTTTATATTGAAAACGGCTTAGACAAGCTAACCGTTAGCATAAATGCTAACTTAACATTGAAAACGTCATAGACAAGCTAACAGTTAGCAAAATGCTAATAAATTATGTTCTAATGCCGCGTTTCCACTACACAGCCTCGCTCGGCCCCGCTCGGCCTCCTTTGGCCGCGCCCGGCCTCGTTAGGACCAGCTCACTTTGTGGCGCGTTTCCATTACAGTTTAGGAACCGGGTCAGTATCTATAGTAACAGTGTAGGCGGAGCGACGCTGCTTAAAACTGCCGTGACGTCATATTCAATGCGACACAACAATGGAGATGTGAAAGCGATCGTTTGCTTGTTTTTTGCTGTGTGGTTTATTATCACAAGAAATAGACAAGAGTTGTTTCGAAAGAGGCGACGTATAGCAAGACGAGGTATAGAAGAAGCTGACGCGAGAGTTCGGGCAGTCCTCCTACGCCGCAGAGACTACAGGACGACTCGAATCACTACTAACTACAATGCTACTTGGTAAGCTAACGTTCGCTAACTAGCAATGTGTTTAGGCTCACGCTCCCTATACGACCAAAGTATTTCAAGTATTTAATTAATTGTAGCTACCACTTTTACGTATTAAAATATGTATGCTTTTGTTTGTGTATTTCAGAAGTTACCGACCGAGCTACCGAGTGGTGGAATGTGATTGTTCCATCTTTCACACACTCAGTGGGTGGAGAACTTCAGGATGCCTGAGGAAAACCTACGTGTAATACCTAAATATTCATTGTATTGTATTGAACATAAATACATCTTTTCTTTTTCACATACATGTGTTTGTCAAATTATTTAAACCAAAAAAATGTTATCAGAATTGACTATTTAGTAAATATTTGAATTTCAAGCACCAGTACTGCCCCCATAATAATAATCTAATAAATTAAGCAAATATCAAAGCAAACTATAAACATAAATACAAAAGTGTAAAACACAACAGAACTATATTCATAAATGCAAGTGTAAAAAATTGTTAACATGGATGGAGGCTAAAGTATCCACAGCATAAAATAATATGATTATGATGGTTTGTCTGAAAGACACAGCCTCAAGGTTCAAGGTTTTTTATTTTGTCATACGAACATAGCTAGTGTAGTTATGACAATGAACATCTTAGGTCACAGGCTCCTCCAACAGTGCAACACAATAACCCAGATCAACAGAAATATAGTGCAAGTAAATATTAAGCGCTGTGCACCGCTCTCTTTGTATAGGTGTTTTCTTTTGTTCTCTTCTCTTTGAAATATATAAGCAATGTGTTTGAGTCTAGCACAACGAGGGTATTACAATTGAGTAATTTTTCTACATGTATTTATCATGTATTCTTAATACCATTACAAAATATGTAATGTTATGTTTTAGAGGAGGACCTCAAGCTAGCAAACTCAATTTCAAACAGTATGCAGAGTTGTCCTGCTAAAGAGTTAAAATGTATTATTTAACCAAGTATTTATTCTCTTATTTGCTTTAATTGCAACAGATGATAAAGGTTTCACTGTGATAAGTATTCTCTTAAATCCATAAACCCCTGTACAGTGCTTTGTGGACGATGGTGTTTATGATATTTCTGACTGCAGAGGGACGCCTAGATCAGGGGTTTTCAAAGTGTGGGAAGGTGAGCCTCCCCTCAGAGAACATATGAACAGCCGCGCCCCCCCTCCCAATTATTATTGCTATTATTATTATTATTATTATTATTGTTGTTATTACATTGCATTTCAAAGAGGTCCAGTAAGAGAACATGTCATTAAATGCTCTGTTTTCGCTGTCTACCTTCCGCCATTTGAAATTATTCCGACTGTTTCTCTCCTCTTGTCTCGTCTCTTGCCCCTTTCACACCAACGCAACTCCGGTTCAAGCTCCGTGCTAGAGCTTTTCTGGTTCAGAACCGGTTCTTCGGTTTAGCGCCGGCTCTTTTCACACCGCTCAGAGCCCGACTGGTGCTGCCGCTGCTGCGTCATGACGTCACAGTTTACGTCGCTGAGTTTCTCCCCAACGCCGGAGCTCACCTCACAACAACGGGCCGGGGACTGCGTTGCTTTTAATCATACGAAGCCAGATTAAATTAAATAACGACTTCTCCAACCTTATACTTTTCTCCAGAGTGCCGTGGTTCATTGTTTATTAATGTGTTTCAGCGGCATTTACCGACCGCTGCAGTGCTGGCCGGCTGCTCTTCAACGGGAGTGTATTCTCCCGTTAGCTCCGGGTTAGCTCACACGGCTCTAAAGTATTCACTGTCTGACTGTCACACAAGCAGCTGATACATATCCCCAGTTCCCCTTAAGTGAATGTGTGTCAGTCTGAATTGACGCTGTTTGGTGTCAGTCTGAATTGACGCTGTTTGGCATCACAACGCTGTTATGAAAGTTTCTCTGGTATAACATGGGTGATGTTAGCATAGCAACCGAAGCTAAACTGACTACTTGCTAAGCAGTTTTCTACAGGCACTTTTTACCGACGTATTTTTCATTATGATTCTACTTGTGATAGTCGGACATGACAACCTGTGCAGCCCATGTATTGATTCCATCCGATAGCTGCTATAATAACAAACAAAACGTCTGCCTGCTCTCCACAATGATCAATAACAGCGAACGGATGGTCAAAGTAAACAGAATCACACGAAGCCTGGTTAGTGTTGCCTGACTTTATAAAGTGTGTTTTTTTTAACAAGTGTGTGGTTGCGTTCTAGTCACTTTGCTCAGCACTACTGCTTGTTACAACTTGTATTTTGCCGTACTCGCCTTAAGTGTTAGCTCAGGTTAATCTCGCCCCCCTCCGACGTAAGCGTGACGTATGCGGTTCTTGCTTCTAGACGGACAACTTTTTGGTGCTCGAAACGAACCGGATTCCGGAGCTATGACGCTGCTCCGCTGCGGTGTGAACAGGAAAACCCGGTGCTTTTCAAGCACCAGCACCGAACCGGCCCTGAAACACCGTTGGTGTGAAAGGGGTACAAGTGAGTGTTTGAATCTATTGTGCTGACTCACTGACTGCACCGATTTGATTGGCTGAGTAGCGTCACCTCCTTAAAACATTAAACAATCACTTTTTAAAACCTTTTTATCTTTGTTTTAAACATATTGTATAAAACTCCTCCACTACTTGGACTATTCCTTGCACCCCTCTAGAATAAGCCCGAATGGTCTCAACCATATTGCATCAGTAATAACGTGCACTTGTTGACTTGTTATAACAAGATCGCAAGGACACTGGTAGCGATCGTACAATTGAGTGTTGTTCAGTTTGTGTGTTGTGGAACATGCGTGTCCGTGCATGAAAATATACCACACACCCAATTACAATAGCATGTTCAATTCACTACCCTGGAAGTTAATAAAGTTGTTAAAGTTGGAACAGCCTGTGGACAGCCGTTCTTCCTTGCATGTCAGTCGCCGACACCTTCTTACAGAGGACAGGCACATCTAGCTGCAGCACGACCCGTATATTTTCGCACGCCGTGTTCTCAACACATATCTTTTAAACATTTTTAACATTTTCAACATCGTGGATACATCCTTATATGCTCCCGGCAACACACTGAACGTCAACTTTATCTCCTTATTACACTCACCCCTACTTTAGTGGGAACAATGAGTCTGCGTCTTTGATGCACACAGGAATAAACGCAGATCATCCTCTGGCTGCAGCCTTGACCGGCACTTCCTTTGATCAGAGTCAATGCGGAAAACCCGCACTCACACAGGTAGGTGGAGGTGAAGGGAGTGAGCACTTTAACAGCCTTTTTGGCGAGGTGGGGGAACTCGGTCTCCACAGACAGGCAAAAGTGTGCAAATGTCACTTTACTCGTCTTTTTCTCGTTATTATTTTTTCTCACGCTGCGCCTCCCCTGAAGCTCTCTGGCGCCCCCCAGGGGAGGCGCGCCTCACACTTTGAAAACCGCTGGCCTAGATGATGCCATCTTTCTGTGCGATCGCTGGTGGGTGCAATTATTTATCAACAAGCAATAAGATAAGACATGGCATTGATTCTGCTGGTCCAGTTGCCGTTCCTGCAGGGCCAGATCCTCTCCTCCTCGGTTTGTGCTGTTGATGCAGAGGACGTTGTTCGGAACTGTTCCTCCTCGCTAGTCCCAATGTAATCATCTAGAACAGAAACATGACTTGTAAATTCCACAAACTACTGCAGCACAATACTATAAATAGCAACAACAACTATAGAAAAGACAAACTGAACGTAAACAATGGCACATATGGTGTTAGCAAACAATAGCTCTCGCTAATGCTATCTGCCTAGCTAGCCATCGGGGTTGTCGAACATAAATGTAAGGATAAAATAGACTTATTTGTTAGAAGTGAGCTTTAAAACAGATAGGGACACAAAGCAGGGACACAAAGCTTTCAAGCAAATAACAGCGTTAGCAAAAACGTACCATGCAGACTCCAGTAACGCCGTTGGAGAGTCCAGTGTCTGTGTAGAGACCTCCTGAAAGACTTTGATATTGCGAGTTGTCCCGTCGAGCACCCGCTGGACCTTATCATCTGCAATATAATGGACGTCGTCACTTCCTCGACCGACCATGGTGTGCTTTTCTTTGCCATTGTTGTAGCTCCTCTGTTAACAAAAATGCTGTTTGTAAAAATGGATTATCTCGCGCGCAGATTGTGACGATTCTCTCCGACCAATCAGCAGCCGAGAGCGTTGACGTCACAAACTCAGCCCGGTTCTCTCGGCCCTGGCCCCACGATTTTATGAGGCCAGAAAAACTGAGAATTAGGACCAGCCGGCCGGTACTAGGCCAAGTGGAAACGCAACCACAAACGGGCCGCTGACGTCACAGCCCTCTTAAACCGGGCTGCGCGCTGTAGTGGAAACGCGCCATAAGAGTACTCAGATCTTGTGCTTGAGTAAACATAGAAGTACTCAGATATTGTACTTTTCACATGTTTCATACCTGATGAGTTTGCATCCCTGTATATATATATATAAAATAATTAGGGCTGTCAGTCGATTAAAATATTTAATCGCGATTAATCGCATGATTGTCCATAGTTAATCGCGATTAATCGCAAATTAATCGCACATTTTTTATCTGTTCTAAATGTACCTTAGAGGGATAGTTTTTAATACTCTTATCAACATATGAGTGGACAACTATGCTTTATATGTTTGTTTATTATCATTTGAACAATGACAAATATTCTCATGAATATTAAACACAACAACCTCTGAACATTACAAATATTCGCCTCAATTCAACCTAGAACCTCTCTCATACAATAATACAATACTGTGTGTGTGTGTGTGTGTGTGTGTGTGTGTGTGTGTGTGTGTGTGTGTGTGTGTGTGTGTGTGTGTGTGTGTGTGTGTGTTGGAGCTATGTGCAGCTCAAGGCATATATGCCTGTGTGTATGAGCTGTGTTGCGCGCACTATCCGTGCTGAGTGTGCTGTCTGGCTACCTGCATAAAGTCAAGTGCTCGGCGCAGTTGTCGGCGAAATGTCGCTCCTCTGTTTTCATTGAAACAGCTCCTTATATCCGTTAGCTCAGCTAGCTAGCACCAGATGCTAACAACAACACGTAAGGTGTGCTTCGCTCGCGCCACACATACACACACCCTCCCGGTCCTCCCGATGGCCAGTCCGGGCCTGCCGGTGAGCGTGGAAGTGTGGTCTGCCACAAGCGGGCAGCAGGAGCGAGGCTGTCAGCATCAGCTTGTAGATGGTATTTTAAACTCGATGCACTCTGAAACTACGGCGGCCGAGGACAAAAAATACACATGCGTTAATCGCGTTAAAATAATTAGTGGCGTTAATTTTTTAAGCCCTAAAAATAATACAAATCTAAATGTTCTTAATAAATAGCCTTGTCTTAATGATATGGTCAGATTGGGTCACCTTGATTTAGATATTGGGACATTCCTGATGGGCGGAGGGAGGAATTCTCATTGTGATAGCATGACCACCCTTACAGGATGTGCTGACTGTTTAAAACAAGCGCTCCATATGAGGAGAGAATGGAGAGAACCATGTGGATCTGATTTTGCACTTCACTGGCAGTGAGAGTGTTGCTAATGAAAAGGTAAGTTATGACTATACATTTTTACTTTTAAATGCACATATTTTACTGAACATTAACCAGGTAGCTTACATTCAGACTATGAAACTGTGTTTGCAATAAACATGAAGTAACTCAGTAAAAAACTGTTATAGTGTGCTCCACTAGCTATTAGTCTATGCTAGCTAGCTAACGTAGCTAATTTGCTAACATCAGCAGCAGCACCTAGCGTTGAAACACCTGCTTCAGTCTATCAGCTGTGTGACAAATGTGACTCTGGAAGATTTTCTTTTTTTTCTCTAAACTTTGTTTCAAATGTATCATGAATCCAAAAATAGCATGTAGGAAAGATTGTGCATGAAGTTAGAAGTGAAAGTTATTTTTAGACCAGAGAGCATTTAATGACACAGGGATTTTCAACTACTAGTCAATAGTGAGTTAATCAATAAAAGAATAATGTTTTTTCCTTTAAATGTTTTAACTTATATTTAAAAAAACTACTTCTACTGCAACACTGTGATTTCCCTGTTTGGATCAATCTTTCTATCCATCTATCTTATTGACATCCAAGTAGTGTTAACATTTGTTATCACACTGGAACCTTAAGTAAGGTAGAGCGTTTTGCTAAATGTATTTACAATATGTTACTGTTTAGTTTTTTCCGGGGCAGTGTTCAGCCATGCTGTCCTCTTTTCCCAGTTTAGTTTCAGTGACATGGATGGGTTTCTATTTCATTTTACTAAGGCTTAAAACTGAGCTAGAACCTATTAAGGCTCAAGTGTACTAAAGGGAACCCAGCAGCATCACCCTGCCCACAGTGTCCTAGATGTAGTTGTCTAATACATAAAGGATTTCAATGAATTGCAATAATTATGGTGGTGTCTGGTCACATTAACGCTTCATGGTTTTTGATTATAGGATAAAAAAAGGGCGGGACTGAGACAACATGCGAGCGAGGCAGTTGACAAGACTGCAAAATTGGAAGTGAAGTCAACTCTTTTAAAGGTATGTATTTTTGTCATCAGTACAATTTGTGTTTTTATGTTCAAAGTTGTATCAGATCCTACACCCTTACTAGTACTTACAGTGTGCGAAAAAGCACACGTCCCACCGTCCGGGACGTGTTATTTACAATACAAGTAGATCTTTCAATTGACTTGTCCGGCGGACAAGTGACGTTTTTAGCCCTCATTTATTGACAAATTATAGATAAATTCAGTTTTCAAAAGGCAGAACTCGTTCGCAAATTGTCCGTGTCCGCCATTGTTCGTTTAGAAATGTTAGTTTCGGTTCTGCTTGTCGATTCCCAAGGAAATGCATCTCGCCGCTTTCTGTACTGTTAGATGGGGGCGGGGCGGGGAGGGAAGTGTAGCACAGTGGCAGGGTTGGGAAGCAAAACTCGGTTCCGAGTAGGAACAAATAACAATTGTCCGGTACCGTGATTAATAAGAGTTGTGAGGACAGGAGGCGGAGACCCGCGGACCGCAGCTCTCTCTCTCTATGCTCCGGATCATCTGATCGCTGCACGGTGCAGTTCAGCGTCTCTCTCTCTCTCTCTCTCTTTCTACACACAGCGGACCCGCTGCCCGTTTAACAGCCTCATCTTTGTCAAACTTTCTTATGTTCTTTCTCTAACACGTAATGAAGGTTATTAAGCGTTAAGCGTTAGCTCCTACGTTGTTAATATTGACGCCATTTCCTTTTATGAAGTAAATCAGCCTCCCTGTCTGTGTCCTCGCGCTGTCCTCACATCCCCCGACCCCCAGACTCGGAGGAGCACAGGGATGTCAGTATTGTTTATGAAGCAGGGTATAGAAAGTACATTATTGAAATGAAAATACTATTTATTTACTTTTACAAACAGTGAGCAGCTGGGCAGCTGCAGCATGTGTATTGCAGGACATGTGTAAGCGTGCAAGCGTCTTTGAGTTGTAGAAAAGCGCTAGGCCTATAGGCTATACATATAATGTATTATTATTAGGGCTGTCAGTCGATTAAAATATTTAATCGCGATTAATCGCATGATTGTCCATAGTTAATCGCGATTAATCGCAAATTAATCGCACATTTTTTATCTGTTCTAAATGTACCTTAGAGGGATATTTTTCAAGTTTTTAATACTCTTATCAACATATGAGTGGACAAATATGCTTTATATGTTTGTTTATTATCATTTGAACAATGACAAATATTCTCATGAATATTAAACACAACAACCTCTGAACATTACAAATATTCGCCTCAATTCAACCTGGAACCTCTCTCATACAATAATACAGTGTGTGTGTGTGTGTGGTGTGTGTGTGTGTGTGTGTGTGTGTGTGTGTGTGTGTGTGTGTGTGTGTGTGTGTGTGTGTGTGTGTGTGTGTGTGTGTGTGTGTGTGTGTGTGTGTGTGTGTGTGTGTGTGTGTGTGTGTTGTGTGTGTTGTGTGTGTGTGTGTGTGTGTGTGTGTGTGTGTGTGTGTGTGTGTGCGCTATGTGTGCGCGCGCGCGCGCTATGTGTGCGTGCGCGCGCGCGCGCTATGTGTGCGTGCGCGCGCGCGCTGTGTGCGCGTGCGTGCGCGCGCGCGCGCTATGTGTGCGTGCGCGCGCGCGCTGTGTGCGCGTGCGTGCGCGTGCGCGCTGTGTGCGCGTGCGTGCGCGCGCGCGCTGTGTGCGCGTGCGTGCGCTGTGTGCGCGCGCGCGCGCGCTCTATGTGCAGCTCAAGGCATATATGCTCGAACGGGTGCTGCCTGGACGCTGCAATCATGTTGCGCGTACTATCCGTGCTGAGTGTGCTGACTTTTCGTACAATGTCCCACTGTCTGGCTACCTGCATAAAGTCAAGTGCTCGGCGCAGTTGTCGGCGAAATGTCATTGAAACAGCTCCTTATATCCGTTAGCGCAGCTAGCTAGCACCAGATGCTAACAACACGTAAGGTGTGCCTCGCTCGCGCGAGTCACATACGCTCCCTCCCGGTCCTCCCGATGGCCAGTCCGGGCCTGCCAGTGAGCGTGGAAGTGTGGTCTGCCACAAGCGGGCGTCAGGAGCGGGGCTGTCAGCGTCAGCTTGTAGATGGTATTTTACACTCGATGCGCTCTGAAACTATGGCGGCCGAGGACAAAAAATACACATGCGTTAATCGCGTTAAAATAATTAGTGGCGTTAATTTTTTTTTTGCGTTAACGCGTTATTAACGCGTTAACTTGACAGCCCTAATTATTATTATTATTAGGCCTATGTGTTGGACATGTGTGGTTGGACTCTGTCTCACAGGCAGGTTGCAGTGTAACATCAAAGGAGACTGGGCCAATTGTACATTCTCAAACTGCACCACTTAGAACTAACTAAACAATGCAGACATTATTTTTATATAATTTTATTCAATAACCGTAAGAAATTAAACAGTATGAAGTGATTTCTAAATAGGAATACAGATTTGACTTAATGTTTTCATAAATATGTTTTTCTCCCAGTTTGTCATGGGACTTATTTTTACCCTCTCAAAGAACCGGAATCGAGAACCGAAAATAACCGGAATCGAAAAGCAGAACCGGAATCGTTAAAATCCAAACTATACCCAACCCTATGTGTGATGCAGTAAAATCTTACCGCTCACTTACGTTAGCTGTGTCGTAAAAACCGTGGGAAAATGTAAAATACGATGGCGAAGAAGAAGATTCCAGTGGCCCCAATTTTTGTCCATTCTGGACAAGTGAAAAATGTATTCGGACAAGTAAATTGCCAAACTCACTTGTCCATGGACAAGTACTCTCTAAAAACTTTTTCTCACACTGACTTAGAGTTCATTGATTAAAGTAATGTTGCATTAATTGCATCCTCATACTATTGATATATTTTGCATTGAAGGGCCTGATGGGAAAGCTGAATTGTTTGCCTGGTCTAGTGTGTCAGGATAATGTATAAAACAAACCAGAGCTAATAACTATTATATAATAGTACTTCTCATTAATAATGTTGAATTATTCTTCAGGTTGGAGAGCAAGCTACTGCCACCGAGTCTTCTGAGGCTGAGATCCCCAGTACGAGTGAGCCAGCTCCTCAGAGATCTTCAATCTCCAACACACAGGTACGTCTTCAATGGATTTGTCCCTTGTTCCCTAATAATTCAGTATTTAACAATTTCCTGTTTTATTGATATTTGCTATTAGCATTTGAATGGACAGTCAGTGTATCTGTAGATTAGTGTATCTCTGAATGTGTGCTGCCGAACACAGTCAGGTTTTTCTGATTAAATGGGGTCCAGTCAGGGGGCCTTCAGAGGAGTAGTCTCACCCTTTTGCAGAATACTCTCACACACACACATGTCAGGGGTGCTGTTGTTGTGGGGTCCACGTTACTGTGTTACTAGAACCACATTAAACTACACTTCTTTCTGTTTTTCTGACCATAAACTGAAGGAAACATCATGTTTGACATGTGTGCTCTAACGTTAGCTCAGTTTGCTTTGTGCCAGTCATACCAACTGTTGGTGAGAGGTCAATTCATGCTCCCAGACTTCACCTACACCTCTTTTTAACTGTTTGAGTTACATGAGGCAACACATTTATAGCAGATATCAGAGCCAACTTACACATATCAAAATAAAGAATGATTGTGAGTCATATAAACATTATCCAATACCTCCTTACTCATTTTGAGTAGGTTTTCTGTTTATGTTTAGTGTTGTTGCATTGAAACAATATATTAATACTGTTGAATTATTCTTCACGTTGGAGAGCAAGCTACTGCCACCGAGTCTTCTGAGGCTGAGATCCCCAGTTCGAGTGAGCCAGCTCCTCAAAGATCTTCAATCTCCAACAGACAGGTACTCCTTCAATGGATTTTCCCCTTGTCTTAATTTCCCTAATAATTCAGTATTTAACAATTGCCTGTTTTATTGATATTTGGTATTGGCATTTGATGGTTCAATTGGCTTTTCTGTAGATCAGTGTATCTCTGAATTTGTGCTGCCGAACACAGTCAGGTTTTTCTGATTAAATGGGGTCCAGTCAGGGGGCCTTCAGAGGAGTAGTCTCACCCTTTAGCAGAACACTCTCACACACATGTCAGGGGTGCTGTTGTTGTGGGGTCCACGTAACTGTGTTACTAGAACCACATTAAACTACACTTCTTTCTATTTTTCTGACCATAAACTGAAGGAAACATCATGTTTGACATGTGTGCTCTAATGTTAGCTCAGTTTGCTTTGTACCAGTCATACCAACTGTTGGTGAGAGGTCAATTCATGCTCCCAGACTTCACCTACACCGCTTTTTAACTGTTTGAGTTACATGAGGCTACACATTTATAGCAGATATCAGAGCCAACTTACACATATCAAAATAAAGAATGATTGTGAGTCATATAAACATTATCCAATACCTCCTTACTCATTTTGAGTAGGTTTTCTGTTTCTGTTTATTGTTGTTGCATTGAAACAATATATTAATACTGTTGAATTATTCTTCAGGTTGGAGAGCAAGCTACTGCCACCGAGTCTTCTGAGGCTGAGATCCCCAGTACGAGTGAGCCAGCTCCTCAGAGATCTTCAATCTCCAACACACAGGTACTCCTTCAATGGATTTGTCCCTTGACTTAATTTCCCTAATAATTCAGTATATATCCATTTCCTGCTTTATTGATATTTGGTATTGGCATTTGACGGTTCAATTGGCTTTTCTGTAGATCAGTGTATCACAGTCAGGTTTTTCTGATTAAATGGGGTCCAGTCAGGGGCCTTTCGCAGAATACTCTCACACACACATGTCAGGGGTACTGTTGTTGTGGGGTCCACGTAACTGTGTTACTAGAACCACATTAAACTACACTTCTTTCTATTTTTCTGACCATAAACTGAAGGAAACATCATGTTTGACATGTGTGCTCTAACGTTAGCTCAGTTTGCTTTGTACCAGTCATACCAACTGTTGGTGAGAGGTCAATTCATGCTCCCAGACTTCACCTACACCTCTTTTTAACTGTTTGAGTTACATGAGGCAACACATTTATAGCAGATATCAGAGCCAACTTAACATATTAAAATAAGAATAAGTATGACTCACCGAAACTTTAAACTACACCTCCTTACACATTTTGAGTAGGTTTTCTGTTTATGTTTAGTGTTGTTGCATTGAAACAATATATTAATACTGTTGAATTATTCTTCAGGTTGGAGAGCAAGCTACTGCCACCGAGTCTTCTGAGGCTGAGATCCCCAGTACGAGTGAGCCAGCTCCTCAGAGATCTTCAATCTCCAACACACAGGTACATCTTCAATGGATTTTCCCCTTGTCTTAATTTCCCTAATAATTCAGTATTTAACAATTGCCTGTTTTATTGATATTTGGTATTGGCATTTGATGTTTCAATTGGCTTTTCTGTAGATCAGTGTATCTCTGAATTTGTGCTGCCGAACACAGTCAGGATTTTCTGATTAAATGGGGTCCAGTCAGGGGGCCTTTAGCAGAATACTCACACACACACATGTCAGGGGGGTTTTGTTGTGGGGTCCACGTAACTGTGTTACGAGAACCACATTAAACTATACTTCTTTCTATTTTTCTGACCATAAACTGAAGGAAACATCATGTTTGACATGTGTGCTCTAACGTTAGCTCAGTTTGCTTTGTACCAGTCATACCAACTGTTGGTGAGAGGTCAATTCATGCTCCCAGACTTAAATGTGGTCCAGTCAGGGGGCCTTAAGCAGAGTAGTCTCAAACACAAATGTCAGGGGTGCTGTTGTTTTGGGGTCCATGGTAACTGGATGTTAAAGTACACATTTAAAAGAAAGATAATTTCCTATTTATTTTTAATTCATGTTTTAATCCTAATAAATAATTTAAACGTTTTTCATATGTTTTAAATCAAGACATTTAAAATGATATCCCATTCAAGTTTGTGGGATATGATCCTGATCTTTTGTACTGTACCATTTTGTATCAGCTTATGGCAAGTCAGATTGTCGTAATTACCATAATTTCAATTAGATTTGTATCATGAGCTACTTCAGAAAAATACATTAAGTATTTTATCATAAATACTAAATTGTAAGACTTAAATGACTGATATGACATGAATGAAAGATTACTTTGATATTACAAACCAGTTCACACTGTAGAGTTCAGCTGTAAATAAAAGCAGCGTAGAAATACAAGTGTGTTTGGGTAGACAAAAGAACACAGTAAAGAATGGATCAGATTTGTTTTTAGCCATTATACACCCATTGAAAAAAGCCGGATCAAATCTTCGAGTTTTAGCTCGGGATATATCTAATTTTCTTTTGCATCACTTGCAACACATAATTGATTATTTTGTATATCTGGTTTTCAGAGTGTCAAGTCACATCCACTCAGATGGAGGAGAATAAAACAACAATGAGAGATGGGAGCAATACAGATGAAGCATCGCAACAGGGCCCCATGACACCTCCACTAGCCGTTCAACCACAGACCCAGAGAAGGCAAAAAGGTCAAGTTTTTAGACCATACTTTGTTACTGAATGCTCTTCCATGGTTGATGTAATGTTTCATGGTTCTACACTGACATCTTTTAGATCTGCTTGTGTATAATGTTAACTCTTTTGAATATATAACATTACATTTTGCATCCTCTTATTTGCTCTCTTGCATTTTCAGTTACTGGTGTAATATTGAAAGCAATTTTTCTTTGTTTCAATCCAATGTAAAAGGGTTATTTTAAACGCATTAGAAAATGTATACCTAGTTTAGCACCAGGCTTATGCAGTTAGTTTTGGTGCGTTTATTTGTGAGGTTTTGAGATATTCTCCTCTGAAACTTTCGCAAAAAACCTTCCGTCCACACGCAATAGACACCGGATAGTGTCTGTTCACACGAGACAGCTTCGTTTAGCTCCAACTGCTGGAAAAGCTGCAGTACATATGCCGAGCCTGTACGTGGCGCTGTAACTTCCTCCACAAAAGCAGCGAAGAAGCATGGTTGTCATGGTTACCCTTCTGTTTATTCTCCGCGGTGGGGGCGAGGGAACCGGGCAGAGTTTTTCGCCGGTCAACGTGTGTTAAAGTTGAAATCTTCCGGACAAAATTATAAAAGTGCCGGTCAAAGGTCTTCTTAGTCATTTGTTTTAAAGCTCAATAAATAACAAACGACGATATAATGATATATATAATAATAAAATACACGGAGCCTGGCCTCTCTTTTTCCTCTCTTCTGACAGTGTCAGTGTCTGTCTCATGCAGCAGCTGATCCAGTAATGAGTGACCCGACAGTAAAAATAAACATATTTATAACTAGTTTAGGTAGTTTGAGAGGTAATTAAAATAGCTAAGGGTGATGATCTGACTTGAAGTGTGTGTTTTGCTCCCGCTGCATCACAGCGGGAGGAGCTGCGTGTCTCCGTCCTGTCAGATTAGACTTCACTCGCGTTTATGTCCATATCGAGATAAAGATAAATAATCTGAATTCAGTGTGCAGTTTACTTTGACGCGGGGGTGAGCAGCAGAGGTGGGGAGAGGCGGGGCTATTGCGTCATCATTATCAGAAAATGATCGTATAGGGGCGATCACACGGAGCCGTTGGACCCCCCAGAGCGCTCCGTTCCCCCCAGAGCGCTCCGTTCCCAGATCTATCCACCTTGGGACCCGTTATCGTTTGCGGGGTCCGTTTCTATCGTTTAGTTACGGCCTCGTGTGGCAAAAAGGGCTATACGCAAGAGAAATATGCGGATACAACCCGTTTTCGGCCTTGTGGGGCACCAGCCTAAATCTCATCTCTTTTTTGTAATCTTCCTTTCATCTCAACTACCTTATCATCTCTTCTAGTTTCTCATATTATCTTGTTTTTTTCTTAACACAATTTAATCTTGTCCCTTTTCACACTTTCAATTTCCTTATTTCTTTCAATGTCCCAAATATCACATCTGGTGTCCTCGTCTGTATCTACCATTTTATTGTGTCATTACCTTTGAATCGCATATCATTACTTAAGTAATCTCCCTTCATGTCTAACATAAAAGTTTTGAAGGTTACATTCTTCCAGTGACCTTACACCCTCATTTAAATCAGCCACAAGTTGTTTTTTAAGTCCTTTTTGGGACCTCTGTTATATAATAATGCCGTTCTTAAATGGCGATACCTTTTTGTGTACACTGAATACAGTTCTTCTTTTGAAAATTAAAAGTCTAATAACGACAATCTCCTTGTATTTACTGGAAAGCTCTATAATAACATTGTATTGCTTAAATGGAAATTACAATTACTATTTAAGCAGAATAGCCTTATAAGCATGACTTATATGGCTTCAATAATTAACACTTAGAACACAAACCCCTCTTTATTTAAAAAGAAGGAAACTGATGCAAATTCAGTAAATGTACTGTGAGTCTCATTCACGAGTTCAGACATCCCAGTGTAACAGTGGGTAAATAGACTAATAAAAAACATGACTATAATAGCTTAAATATTAATTAAAATGCTATCAGTACATTGGAATTCAATATAATTGTGTCACTCAACAGAAGCTACATGTTGACACTAAAGGTGAAAATCATTCTGCATCATGATAGCCCTCACTTTGACAGTCAAAGGTGTTTCATTGTTGGGACTTCCGGTCTGAGCGGAGCCATGTGAGGTCGCATTTCTCGAGCTCCTCGCCAGAATCAGAATATTTATATTAGACAACTACCCTCTACATTATATTCAAGTAATTTTCATCTAAGCTGTTCTTCCTTGCCTCCGCCCAACAGTTTAATTCGAAATATGTCGTCTTCCTCTCGCAAAAAGGCGTCTGCTGCGCCAGATCCGAAAGCTAATAGTGCTAGCCCGGCTAAAGGTGCTGGGGCAGGGCCCCTAGTCGCTAGCGCAGCACGAGGCGATGAGACCGCCATTCTACAGGCCATTCAATCTCTCAGAGAGGACCTGCTGAAGAAAATCGATGACAACGCCGAGATGCAGTCCAAAGAATTACGACGTGAAATAAGCCAACTGAGGGACGAGCTGAGATCCGCCGTTGATCGCGTCAGCAGCCGCACCAAGTCTTTGGAGGACCGGGTCGAGAGCCTGGATACTGCCGCTAATGATCACTCAGACCTCATTACCACTCTCGAACGAGACGTGCAGCAGATAAAAAAGGATATGAAAATCTTCGCTGACAGGAGTGAGGACCTGGAGGCGCGATCTAGGAGGTGCAACCTCCGCATCACCGGGATACAAGAAAAACGGGAGGCAGGGAAGAACCCAACTGACTTTGTAGCTAAACTACTCCAGGAAACGCTGGGCTTAGAAAAAGAGCCACTACTAGACATATGCCATCGCACCCTACGGGAACGGCCCCAGGAGGACCAGCCACCCCGCGCCTTTGTGGTGAGATTTCACTATTACCGGGAGAAGGAAGCGATCCTCCGCAAGGCAGCCACGGCCACAGATCCGACAACGTCACACGGAGACAGGATCAGAGTATTCCCCGACTACACCCAAGCAGTCGCGAAGCAGAGAGCCACCTTCAGGGATGTGAAAGGCATGCTAAGAGGCTGTGATGGTGTCAAGTACGGACTGTGGTATCCCTCAGTTCTGCGGATCACAACGGCCGATGGAAAGCGACACAGTTTCACAGACCCGGGGGTGGCGAAGGACTTTGTTTTGAGGAACGTGGCTAAACAGAGCGGCTAAGATGCTAGGTAAGCTGACTGACTGACTAATGCAGCTATAACAGGCGGCGCCGGATAGCGGCGTTGACTTATTCACTTGTAGTATATGGGGCTGTGGGCTAGGGCTTGCTACGAACATTTGTGGTTTTTCTTATTATTGTGTAATTTAAGCCAGCTCGCGCTGCTCACACTAGCCCACATTATAACACAGTCAGTTGGCTTACGGCCCGCTAGTTCAAGCAACTGCTCTCCTATTCTCCTGGGGAGGTTCACGTTTTTCTTGCTTTACTTTTCATTCAACAACCAATACTGTATGTTTGCATATGTTGTCATAACTGGTTAATAAGTTTGTTACTTCTACTGAGACCATGTTATGAATGTTCAACTTGGAGGTTTGTCTATATCTATTATCACAAGGTTTATCTAAAGCAGGGGTCTCCAACCTTTCTTCATCTGAGAGCTACTTTCAAAAAATGAAAGTGGCCAAGAGCTACTTGCATCACATCGCTTACATTTATTCACATAGCCCTCATCAGTTGAATTAAGCTATACTTTTGTACACGTGTGAAATTGCAATACCTAAAGCTTATCAAAAATAAGGTCCAAGAAAACGAAGATTTCTCACATATTATTATGGCCCACATAATAAGTACATCACTGAACATTCACATAAGTGTCCTTAATCACCACCTTACAAGCATTTCACTCTTTTTTTAGTGAGATGAATGGCACTGCATGCAGTCCACCATAGAGGTGTATGCTGGACCCACTTAGGTTCACTAATAGAGTCATTTAAATGTTCATCAGTCGGTCTTGTTCTGTATTTAGATTTCATTCATGTCAGAAAAAGCTGCTTCACAAAGGTATGTAGAACAGAACCAAATAAAGCAGACATTTTCAGTGCTGCTTGGTGAATGTTCTTATAGTTTTCTGGGTCTACAAGGCTCCAGAAATGTTGTGAGTTTTGCTGAGACTTAAGCTGAACATTATTTTGGAGATCTCCACAGGATTGACACTGAACAGTTGTTCAGCCATCTTTTTCTTCTTCTTCTTCGTCTTGACATTAAATTATAAACCATAATAAATCAATTGTATAGGTCTAGCCTCCGTATATCTGTGTGTGAAAATGGTTCCATTCTCAAAAACAAAAAACTAATACTTCTGCTCTGCAGTCTAGCTGCAGCTTCTAGCTACGGTCTTCTGTTAAAAAAAAGACACTGAATGTCTTGAATGTGGCATCACACACATGACTTGAGTCTGAAAACAGCAGGAGTATTTACAATAGCATTATAAAAACAAAAATAGTGCATGTGGGTGCACACTTACATTATCTGTCTTACTGTTACATAAATCCCATGAATGTATGAGATTAAGTTAGCTTCATCATATCTCAATCAGTGATTAAGTGAATAATAAAGTTTCTATCGGGTCACTATCAGCCTGTCACTCATTATTTTCAGGGAGGGGGCGGGGTTTGGAGGAACGGAGAGGAGACGGTGATCGCGGAAGCTTTCCTCCTGCCTTCACAAACTTTACACAAGTATTTATCAACTGAAAATAGCAAGAGGACATTCATACTCTGCAATCCAAGACTTGATTAAATCCACCAAAAACCTGACATGACGATAACGAGTGTTTTTTGAAAAAACACAAATCCCTCCCTGTGTGTCTCTGAGGCGCAGCGACAGGGCCTGATTCAGAGCGGGTCATTCTGCTGTTGGTTCTGGACTGGTGTTGGTGGAGAAAGCAGACTGCTCCGTGTGTGATGTCGCTGTGCTGCTGTCACGTCTGTTCCTTGATCTCTGCGTCACCGACCATTTGATATTCATGTGACAGAAAAAATTCTAAAATAAAAAAACGTTATGGTCCAGCCGCGGCCGAAAAATCAATAAGCAACCTTACTACGCTATAATCGATAATCGAGCGGCGAGCTACTGAAAAGCTGCCCGCGAGCTACCGGTAGCTCGCGATCGACGTGTTGGAGAGCCCTGATCTAAAGCTATTGATGGTTCTGGCGGGGCTCGATCTCGCCAGGTAAGCTGTCCACGTTGAGATGCGAGTGTTATCGGGGGCGGGTAGCAGTCCCTCATTTGGGGAGGGACCAGCTCTTTATTGTGAATGTTGTTTCAACCACTTCAATTACATATGGACCTTCTATTTTAGGTTCTCAATGGTGTTTATGTTCTTATCGCTGTGTGTTTTATTTCAGTTTTTTTAAGGTGACCCATCCCCCCTTTCCCTCCCTTCCTCTCCCTCACCCTTCTGACAGGGGGCTAGATTACTGTCTAAGGTCCCACAATGACCCAGGCAAACAGGGCACTGAGTGTGGGTAAGGCGGCAACTACTTTTGTTAGCTGGAATGTTAGAGGTCTCAATCATCCAGTAAAGCGCAGCAAAGTGTTTTCCCACCTCCAGAAGCTAAAGGCAGACATTGTTTATCTCCAGGAAACTCATTTGCGTACTTCTGATCACTCTAGACTCAAGCGGGGTGGTTTCTCTCACATTTTCCACTCCAAATTCAACACCAAATATAGGGGTGCAGCGATCCTGATACGTAGGCATGTGCAGTTTGTGGAATCTAAAGTAATTGCAGATACAAATGGCCGCTATATCATAGTGCAAGGTCAATTGTACAACACACCTATTGTGCTTGCATGTCTCTATGCTCCCAACTCAGATGATGCCGATTTCTTTAGCAATTTCTTCTCTCTGCTCCCTGATTTGAACTCCCATCACCTAATTTTGGGGGCAGACTTTAACTGCGCCCTCAATCACACTCTGGACCGCTCCACTGTCTCCTCTAGACCACTGTCAAACTCGGCTCGAGTGGTGAACTCCTTTGTTGAAGAATACGGGATGGTGGACCCATGGCGATTTAAGAACCCAACATCTAAACAATTTTCATTTTTTTCTGCAGCCCAGCAGTCATTCTCCAGAATAGATTACTTCATTTTAGATAAAAAGTTACTTTCTGTGCTTGAGTCCAGTGACTATGAGAGCATTGTTATTTCTGACCACAGCCCAGTGACCATGAAACTTTGTTTTCCAAACCATGTACCACCACAAAGGATCTGGCGTCTAAACCCACGCTTATTATTAGATGAA